>NW_013666839.1:163387-177095 GCF_000517525.1 Limulus polyphemus | reverse complement strand
AGTAAGTAGTGAAGCCACATTCTTTACACATACGTTTTAGAGCTTTCGTCGGTATGTTGAGCTCAAGTAAGTAGTGAAGCCACATTCTTTACACATACGTTTTAGAGCTTTCGTCGGTATGTTGAGCTCAAGTAAGTAGTGAAGTCACATTTTTTACACATATGTTTTAGAGCTTTCGTCGGTATGTTGAGCTCAAGTAAGTAGTAAAGACACGTTGTTTACACGTACGTTTTAGAACGTTCGTCGTTTTGTTTAGCTCAAGTAAGTAGTAAGGCCACGTTCCTTTCACATACGTTTTAGAACTTTCGTCGTTATGTTTAGCTCAAGTAAGTGGTGAAGCCTCGTTCTTTTCACATACGTTTTAGAACCCTCGTCGTTATGTTGAGCTCAAGTAAGTAGTGAAACCACGTTCTTTTCATGTACGTTTTAGAACCTTCCTTGTTATGTTTAGCTGAAGTAAGTAGTGAAGCCACATTGTTTTCACATACGTTTTAGAACCTTCATCATTATGTTGAGCTCAAGTAAGTTGTGAAGCCACGCTCTTTTCACATTAGTTTTAGATCCTTCGTCGTTATGTTGAGCTCAAGTAGTGAAGCCACATTGTTTTCACATACGTTTTAGAACCTTCGTCGTTATTTTGAATTCATGTAAGTAGTGAAGCCACATTGTTTTCACATACGTTTTAGAATCTTCGTCGTTATGTTGAACTCAAGTATGTAGTGAAGCCACATTCTTGACACATACGTTTTAGAAACTTCGTCGTTGTGTTGAGTTGTAGTAAATAGTGAAGCCATGTTTATGTACACATACGTTTTAGAACCTTCGTCGTTATGTTCAGCTCAAGTAAGTAGTGAAGCTACGTTCTTTTCACATACGTTTTAGAACTTTCGTCGTTATGTTCAGCTCATGTAAGTAGTCAAACCACGTTCTTTACACGTATATGAGGGGTTTAATCTATATTTGGTGTTGATATATTTCATGTTTATTCTTAACACTTTTAACGGGCACTAATTTTGCAGGTGAAGCTAAAGTGGGAGTGTTAATTCCTTTGGATTTTGTCATATTGTTGACTACAATTTCCGGAAAGCAAAGGCTAATATGATACGTTCATATGTTCTGAAGGGTGATACGGTGAGTTTATACATTCTGTAGGTTAATGTGGTAAATTTATAAATTCTGTAGGTTAATGTGGTAAGCTTATAAATCCTGAAAATGAATGTAGTAAGTTTGTAAATTCCGTAGGTTTATAGCAGAGACGGCTGCTACGGGTATTAAAAAGATTTTTATTTAAAATTAGTGGCGTATCGTCAAAAGATGCCCCTCCCCTATAAGAAGTAATTGGATCCCCCAAATTTATTTCGCTATTATTGTAGTTACGATTCTGACTGATTCTGACGACAATAATGACAGGTAACAGATTGCAGTGGACGATGTTTATATTTAATTGTATTATTATATTGGTAGTCAATAGTTTCATATCATAGGTGAACATATTTAACTAAATAATTAATACAAAATTGTTCCTTGGTGCTGGATTAATGTGGATTTAAGTTCTTGTATTAGAAATGCGTTTTTAATTTTTCGTTTACTTACATTTGTTTCTCTGTTTAATATGTTAGTGTTTTCTATGTTTATTTGAGTTACATTGTTCAAAAACATGGGAGGGTGTTTTTTATGTTCACGGAACCTAGTTTCCATTTTTCCGGCTTGTTTCTTCGATATAGAATTCATGGCAGTTCTTACATTGTATTTTATAAATATCGTTAATATTATGTTTGTCACAGTAGTTTTTTATAGTATAGATTTGAGTTCGGTACCTGATTTATGGATGAAGTTAGTTTTTACTGGAATGTTATGTCTGTTATAAGTTTGTTTTTTTTCCAAATGTTATTTTGTGGCTGATATCTGACACATAAAGTATGCAGCAGTTTAGTGTTTTGTTGCTGGTTGTTTTATTGAATTTCTAATTGTTGGTTGGCTGTCCATTGTGTTGTTGGTTGAGACTTTATGTTTAACCTTTCTACACTTCTAAGAGGAACTTTATTCACGTTATTAAGGCTATCAGGCGAGCAAAATTTTGTGGCTGTGTTTATTAGCTTTTATTTGGTTTCACGTCCCAGGGAATGTAGAGTACAGAGTGAGTGATTTATTTTTACGTGGATTTTTATTTAAAAATGCAAATCAGTTGTTGTGATTTTGAGGTTAAGAATGTTAGTTTATCTTTTCCGTATTTACTGGTGAACTTAATATTTAGGTGTATGGAACTAATGTGGTTGAAAAATCTATGTGCGTGTTATGTAGATGTGAATCTAGCAAATGTGTCGTCTTTACCAGTATAGTGGTGGATGTAAAACTGAACTGATAGCAGGCGATTCGATCTGTGTCATAAGAATGTTGTCTAGGATTGGTGTTAACGGATTGCCCATACTTAAATAATTTATTTTTATGAATTTTACATTGTTGAACATACAATTAGTTTTGAGGTAGTAAATTCTAGATTAGTTACTAGTTGGTTGTTAGGGTTGTGTATCAGTGGGTTTGGGTCTTTGATGTAAAGTTCTAAAGCTATGTTACAGTCTTCTGTGGTCAGAGCTTCACTGAAGATGCACACTACGTCGAAGCTAGCCATTAAGGCTTTATGGTTTATAGTTCTAAGGTTTAAAGGCGTCTTTGAAAAAGGAGCTTGCAGATGTTAAATGTGTGAAAAATGCTCACACTATGTATTGACCTAAGTTGTAGTTAAATGATTTATAGGTCGACGTTATAAGGTCTTAGTGGACAATCAGGTTTGTGAATTCCATGTAGCTGTGGTTTACGGGAGTCGGACTTACGTAAGCAGAAGTAAATGTTTACTGAAGCTGTTTACTTATTTTAATAACATCTTGTTTAGTCGGTTTCATGTTGATTTTTGGGGATTAGCTTGCATTGATATTTTGTATCTGATATGATGTCATTCATTTAGTAAATATACTCATTGGTATTTATGATTACAATGGTTGTCCTTATCTGCTTTTATAATTTTGATGTTGTTGTCTTGTTTCAGATTATTAACATAATGAATATCTCTGTTTGAAAGATTGCTTTTAAATTTTTGTTTTAATATATGTGCTGTTTCTGCTGCAGATCTACTTCAAGGGAGTTCTTCAACATCATGGAGTTCTAAAGGTTATCGTAGTGAGTTCATAAATTATGTAGGTTAATGTAGTAATTATAAATTTTGAAAATTAATGTGGTAAGTTTATAAACTTTTGTAGGTTAATGTGGTAACTATAAATTTTGAAAATTAATGTGGTAGGTTTATAAACTCTGTAATTTAATGTAGTGAGTTTATAAATTATGTAGGTTAATGTAGTGTGTTTATAAATTTTGAAAATAATTGTGGTAAGTTTATAAACTCTGTAGGTTAATGTGATAAGTTTATAAACTCTGTAGGTTAATGTGGTAAGTTTAGAAATTATGTATGTTATTGTGGTAACTTTATAAATTTTAAAGATTAACGTCGTAAGTCTAAATATTTTAATCAATTAAAATGTTGATGTTAAGTTATGTATTTTAATTTTTATTAAACTGAAATTAAACACTATATAGTGAGTGAACATTTAATGTGTTAAATACTGGAAAGTTGAACTTAATTTGTAACTTTACTGGTTTTGTAAAATTTTAAACATTATGTGCGGGGCAGTTGACGTTGATATTTTGAATTTATAGGTTTTTCAAAATCTAATATTTGGACAAAGGGAAACTTTTGGGAATTTTATAGGTTTTGTCCACTAATAGGACTCAATTAATAGAAGTTTAGATTTTAGGTATCAAATAAATAGAAATTAAAGCTCTTGTGATTAATACGCCTTGTGGAATTTGATACGTCAAGTAAATAATAACTAAAATTAATGGAATTATATCGTGGAAGGTTTTAAACATGAAAGAAAGAAATGCTAATGTTAATGTGTAAAGTCTAATTATATTAATTGTAATAATTTAATAAGAACTAATGGAAATTTGATTGGTCTCAATTATAATACTTTAATAGGAAATAACGGATCATTGACGTTGATGCGATGATGTTAATTGTCATACTTTAATAAGAAATAACGGAATATCCATGTTGATGTGTATAGTCTAATAATTAAAATACTACAGTTAAGACATTTCCTAAAACTGATGTAAGACTAATAGGCCTATAATTACTGGGACCATTTATATTACCTCCCTCCCTTGAAAAGAAGAGTGACATTAGCTAATTTCCAATCCTTTGTTTGTTTGTAATTAAGCACAAAGCTAAACAATGGGCTATCTGTGCTCTGCCCCCCACGGGTATCAAAACCCGGATTCTAGCGTTGTAAATCCACTGGGGGCATATATGACTAACTAAAGTTGCTAATTCAATGATCATTCATTATCTGCTCTAATGGAATTCGCATTTTTTTTCTCAAATCATTTCCTAAGCTTTTAAGAAGGTTCTAGTCAATAAGCCATGCATGCACATAACATTAAAATCCCTGTGGCAAAACAAGAATACCAATACCTAAAATAAAAACAGCCTACAACAATAAGAATTTAATTATTTACTAGAGAAGTACAAAAAATGAAATTTTAAAAACACACTTGTTTTAAGTTCAAGAGTTCAACAGAATAGTCTAAATAAAGCTGCTGGTCATTTATTTTCAGTATATCATGATTCCAATGATTGATGCTGAGTTTCACTCAGCTAAGTGCTTTGTTTATATGGAAGTAAATATCTCATTCATGACTTGAACTTGTAAGCCTAAGTACTAATGGAATGCTTAGACAGAAGCTATATTAAGTGCACTTGTCTATTTATATGTAATTGTGACTGATAAGAATTCTCTTATTTTACTCAAGTTTTCCTGACTTCTGAATCATCACACCTTATAAAAACTATCAAATTATTTTTTGAAATTATATAACATTACTGAACAAGTTAGTATTATGTTTGCTTTAGATAAACATCCTGGTAGAATGCTATAAGATTAGAAAGGTTGATTGAAAAACATTTAAAAAAGAACAAGCAGGAAACCACAAAACATTAATGGCACCCTAATGCACAAATAAAATATAATTAAAATTATTTAAAAGAACTGTAGAGAAATAACATAATATAATTTTTAGGGACAACAAGGGACCTGTTTGTCCATCTCAGCTGTCCCATCCTCTAGACTAAACTATTATAAATTTAAAACAACAACAACTTAAAGCCAGCCCTTATCATTCAAATTGTAATCAAGCTTTCTTTTAAACTCACTTTTGTTTACTACCTCCACAACATCTGAAGGCAACCCATTCTAAAGGCCAACCACCCTGTCAGAAAAATAAAGCTGTCTTAGCTGAAGATGACTCTTACCTTGCCAAAATTTATATTTGTGTCCCCTAGTCCTGCTATACTCTCCATTGAGCATGAAAAAAAATGATACATCAACACTATCAATTTTCTTTACAATCTTAAACACCTCAATCAGATCCCCTCTAACTCTTCATTTCTTCAAGAGAAAACAGTTTCAAAGTTCTTAATCTCTCCTCATATAACAAACACTCCATCCCAGGCACCATTATAGTAACCCTCCTCTGAACCATTTCCAAGAATTCAATGTCCTTTCTAAGGTAAGAAGCCCAAGACTAAACCCAATATTCCAAATGTGGCCTAACCAATGACCTATACAATGAAATTATAACCTCTTTAGACTTGTATTCAATATTTTGTTGATGGAACTTAAAATCCTATTTACCTTACCACTAACAACAGCACACTACTTGGATGGTTTAAGAGATTGATCAAACACTACACCAACATCCCTTTTATTTATGACACTGTTAAGGTTGTTTCCATCCAAATTATACTTATAATTCAACTTATGATAACCCACATGCATTATCTTGTATTTATTACAATTAAAACCCATCTGCCACTTATTTACCAAACTCACCAAATAATCCAAATCCTTTTGAAAAACAGCACTCAAAGTAACACTCAAAACCTTAATATCATCAGCAAATGTAAGTAATTTGTTTACAATTCCTTCATCTATTTGTTTGATGTGAATCAAAGTAAAGGTCCCAACACTGAGCATTGAGGTATACAACTTGTGACATTAATCCAGTTTAACTGAGCTCTATTTATGATAACCCCCTGCTTTCTTCCATCCAAACACTTTTCTATCCAATTAGCCAACTTATCCGGGATCTACATCTATAGAGATAATATTTTTTACAAGCCTTTTATGTGACATCTTATCAAATGGTTTCTGAAACCCAGGTACACCAAGTCTACACCCTTACCCTCATCTACATAAGCAGTAACCTTTTCAGAGAATGTCAAAATACATGTAAGGCAAGATTTTCCTTCAGTGAAACCATGTTGAGTACTCAATAAAAATTTTAAACTTTGTTAAATGATTTTGCAAGTATCGTTTTTCAGACTTTCCAAAACTTTTCCCACAACTGATGTAAGACTAATAGGCCTATAATTACTGGGACAATTTTAATCACCTCCTTTGAAAAGGAGAAGTAACATTAACCAACTTCCAATCCTCTGGCACCTATCCAATATTCAAGGACTGAGAAACAATAGTAGAAAGTAACTCACATATCCAATCCTTAACCTCTTTCAAAACCCTTAGGTAAATATTATCTGGCCCGGGAGTTTTACCATTCTTCAAACTTCCTTTTTTTTTCTTAATAACCTCCGAATTAATGTAATCATCTTTTTCAATCATGTTTCCATCTATCAACTGTTCAGGATGAGGAACATTGCCTAAATATTCATTAGTAAAATCTGAAGAAAAAATTAGAACTTCAACCCCAGCGGTCTCATAATCATCATATATGAACCTTCTTTTACCTTCCCTCAAAGATCTCTACTCTCATCCTAACATTTTGCTTACCCTCAATATATTTAAAGAAATAGTTATTGTTAATTTTCACATCGTCAGCCAACCCTTTTCATATACTTTCTGATTTCCTAACTCCCCGTTTGGCCAACTCTCTTGATCTCCCATCATAGCAGTCAATTGAAATTTCTTAAATTTATAATGCTTTTCTTTAATTTTATCCTTTATACCTACCATACCTGTCCGTCCGTCTTTATCCATCATACCCTTTGTGAACCAACCTATTTATTTTTACTTGCACCCACCCTTTGTTTCTATAAAGAACATGTCTACCTTAAGGAACATGCCTATCTTGAATATTTAAAAACGTTCTCCACATTTGATCAGTATATCTCCAATTAATTCAGTTGCCCAATTCACAACAGGTAATTCTTTTCTCATCCCTTCAAAATTTACTTTTTTTGAAAGTTGAAACCCAAATCTCATTATTTCTTATCTCCACATGCAACAAAACATCAAACCAAATTGAGTTATGATTACTTGCACCTAAATGTTCCCCAATCTCTACCCCATCAACCATTTCTGTATTAGAAATTAGCAATACATCTAAAATAGAATTGTTCCTAGTAAGTTCCCTGACAAATTTGTGGAGAAAACCATTTTGAACAGTTTCTAAAAACTTGTCTTCCTGATGATTTGATTCTTACATTTACCAATCTATATCCCTGAAATTCAATTTCCTCATAATTATAACCCCATTAACAGCTGAACTTTTTTATCTCACTGTTGAGTTTCATCTGATGGTCTATAACAAATTCCAACTATAAGCTTTCTCCCTTTATAACCATTAACAGAAACCCAAATAGATTTAACCTCATTGCTTTTAGCTTTAATATTCTCAATTTAATAAAGATGTAACTCACAGTTGAGTTTTTACACATAAAACTCTCTCCAGGTCCCTATTAAATAACCTATAGCCCTGTAATTCAAAAACATTCCTGTCATCTAAATTGTCTTCTGTTCCGACTGCATCTCTAAAGTTAGCTGTTTTATTTCTTTTACTTAAAGCATTTTACTACAGAGATGATTCATTATGTGTGTGTATTAGCATCCATTACCCAGGGTTAGCTGACTCGATTACGGTAATTTTTTATATGGTAAATGAAACTGCTCAACGGTGTACGTGCGCTACTTTGTTTAGGAATTTTGGTCGAGAAAGAGGAATAAAATAGGAAACAGGACACTTTTCCACTGTTTTATAGACTTTTGACTTTGAATTTAAAGACAGAAGTACTTCATCAGTTAAGTGAGTCAGTTATTGTCTTCCACAAAGTGGCATGCAATTAGCATCTAATGAGGTTATTAGGGATTTAATAACAAAAGAAAGAAAGAAGGAAAACATTATATAATATTGTCATTTATACAATTTTTGCTTTCTTAACAAGTACTCTCAGCTAGTTACAATAATAACACATTAGCTTACCATTAAAAATACTCCAGTACTATGTTCTAACACTATAATATTCACTAAATTTTATTCTTTATTCGTTATTTGGCTCTCACAACTGTCTAGTCCTAGTTTAAAGCTGCCCTTACAGTTGAGTTACTCGCCATTGCAAACCAACCAACCCCTACCCTATTCAAGTGTAATCCATTCATTCAAAGAAAAAAACTTCTTTTTTTTCATTGATCTTATCCCACAAAACCAACCTGCCAAACTGCTGGTTCTTATATATCATCCAAGCCTAGATTTCAGCCCTAGTGACTTACTTATAATTTCATCCCCACAATTAAGTCTCGATAGTATCCCTAACAAAATTAGGATATTATGTCCCTTTTCGTTAAATGCTTTTATCAATCCCTTGAACTTATCAATTAACCCATCGTATTACCTTCTTTATTATCCTCTGTATGCATTATAAATATTGTATCACCAATAGCATCCTTAGTTACATCACTTGCTGTGTGTCAGCTATATCCTGCCCATCAATAGTACAATCTAAGTCTTTTCTCCTTTTTTACCCCTACAGACTATCCTATATACGTGCCTTACTAAAGAATCACCTTATGTTTTTAATTCCCATCCCTATCCGTCTCTTTTATTGTTTTTTTTTCTCCCTTAAGATCTTCTTTACACCCTGTTGTAATTTCCCACATTTTAACGTTCTCTTTATCTATCTCCTCTACTTTATTTAGCATATTGTCCAATTTCTCTTAAAACTGGAAACTTTACATACACATTGCGCATCTTCACTACTTGCCAGTCCCGACTTCCCAAACAAATCTCACTCTTTGCACCTATTACACCTTACAAGCTCCGAACACTTAACATCTACAATACTCTTAATCATTGTAGCCTGGGAATAAATAATCAACACTAAATGTGATCTTTCAGGATTAATGGAAACTCAAAACTGTCATCGACCTTTCATTCGTTTATTATTAATGGAATTAGAAAGTATTAATTTGTATATCTTCAAAAACTTGTTTACTTACACTTTCAAGTTAGCTTTTTCTGTTTTGATTTAATCATTCCTAACCTTTAAACACTTTACACAACAACGTTAGGTTCTCGTTATTTGATATTTAAAATATTGTAAATTATTATACATCTTCTACATACCAGCAGTAGCTTCCTTTTTAATATTTGAAATACTAAAAAACCTATTTAATGAGACAACAATCTTAAATTCAATGTTTTTTAAAGGTTAAAATGATGCACTAACTGCACATGATTATTAGACTTTACATATCAACATTAGTATTTTGTTATTTTTTATTAAAATACTACAGTTAAGACCATTAGACTATACACATCAACGTGAATATTCCATTATTTCTTAATAAAATACTACAGTTAAGACCAGTAGACTATACACATCAACATGGATATTCCATTATTTCTTAAAAGTAATTTATTGACCATTCCTTCATCTATGTCATTGGTGTAAATAAAAAGAGCAAAGGTTCTAAGACTGAGCCCTGAGGTACCCCACTTGTAACATTAATCCAGTTTGATTGAATGTCATTTATAACAACTCTTTGCTTTCTTCCATCCAGCCACTCTTCTATCCAATTAGCTAACTTATTCCTCACACCTCTAGAAATAATGTTTTTAGAAGCCTTTCATTTGGCACCTTGTTAAAGCTTTCTGAAAATACAAATAAACCAAATCTACCCCTTACTTAATCTACATAAGAGTAACCTTTTCAAAGAATGTCAAAGATTTGTAAGGCAAGATTTTCCCTTAGTGAAACAATTTTTTACTATCCAATAAAATTCTAAACTTTGTTAAATGACTGCAAAGCATTTTTATCAGACTTTCCAAAACAAGACCTTAATATCATCAGCAAACTTGGGTGTTGCTAGCTGTGAAAAAGATGCTGCTGCTTTACAAAATGATTTAGATCATTTAGTGATTTGGGCAAATAAATTGCAGATGGGTTTTAATTGTAATAAATACAAGATAATGCATGTGGGTTATCATAAGTTGAATTATAAGTATAATTTGGATGGAAACAACCTTAACAGTCTCATAAAAGAAAAGGATGTTGGTGTAATGTTTGATCTGTCTCTTAAACCATCTAAGTAGTGTGCTGTTGTTAGTGGTAAGGCAAATAGGATTTTACGTTCCATCTACAAAATATTAAATACAAGTCTAAAGAGGATATATTTTCATTGTATAGGTCATTGGTTAAGCCACATTTGGAGTATTGGGTTTAGTCTTGGGCTTCTTACCTTAGAAAGGACATTGAATTCTTGAAAAGAGTTCACAGGAGGGTTACTACAATGGTGCCTGGGATGGAGGGTTTGTTATATGAGGAGAGATTAAGAACTTTGAAACTGTTTTCTCTTGAAGAAAAGAAGAGTTAGAGGGGATCTGATTGAGGTGTTTGAGATTGTAAAAAAAATTGATAGTGTTGATGCATCATCTTTTTTCATGCTCAATGGAGAGTATAGCAGGACTAGGGGACACAAATATAAATTTTGGCAAGGTAAGAGTCATCTTCAGCTAAGACAGCTTAATTTTTTGACAGGGTGGTTGGCCTCTAGAATGGGTTGCCTTCAGATGTTGTGGAGGTAGTAAACAAAAGTGAGTTTAAGAGAAAGCTTGATTACAATTTGAATGATAAGGGCTGGCTTTAAGTTGTTGTTGTTTTAAATTTATAATAGTTTAGTCTAGAGGATGGGACAGCTGAGATGGACAAACAGGTCCCTTGTTGTCCTTAAACATTATATTATGTTATTTTTCTACAGTTCTTTTAAATAATTTTAATTATATTTTATTTGTGCATTAGGGTGCCATTAATGTTTTGTGGTTTCCTGCTTGTTCTTTTTTAAATGTTTTTCAATCAACCTTTCTAATCTTATAGCATTCTACCAGGATGTTTATCCAAAGCAAACATAATACTAACTTGTTCAGTAATGTTATATAATTTCAAAAAATAAATTGATAGTTTTTATAAGCTGTGATGATTCAGAAGTCAGGAAAACTTGAGTAAAATAAGAGAATTCTTATCAGTCATAATTACATATAAATAGACAAGTGCACTTAATATAGCTTTTGTCTTGGCATTCCATTAGTACTTAGGCTTACAAGTTCAAGTCATGAATGAGATATTTACTTCCATATAAACAAAGCACTTAGCTGAGTGAAACTCAGCATCAATCATTGGAATCATGATATATTGAAAATAAATGACCATGCAGTTTTAATTTCTGGAACCAGCAGCTTTATTTAGATTATTCTGTTGAATTCTTGAACTTAAAACGAGTTTTTAAAATTTCATTTTTTGTACTTCTCTAGTAAATAATTAAGTTCTTATTGTTGTAGGCTCTTTTTATTTTAGATGTTGGTATTCTTGTTTTACCACAGGGAGTTTCATGTTATGTGCATGCATGGCTTAATGACTAGAACCTTCTTGAAAGCTTAGGAAATGATTTGAGCAAAATAAAAAATGTGAATTCCATTAGAGCAGATAATGAATGATCATTGAATTAAGAACTTTAGTTGGTCAGTTTTGTAAATTTTGAGTTTGTTTTTGTGATGATGTACTAGAGGTACAAGGAGGTATCATACTTATGACAGAAATTAGCAACTAAGTGAAATTGTTCTACAGTGAACTTTAGGCATACCAGTGAGTGTTAGTTAATAACTTTTAGAATTTGTAATTGAAGAAATAAAATGCCTTTGCTTTCATTAAGTGGTCTGAATTTTGCATCATTATGTTTTACCAAATAATGTAAAAGAACTTGTCCAACAATAGAAACTGTTAGGTACATTATTTTTCAGTATATCTGAGAAATAATTGTTAGTCCTGTAAGAGCTCATTTGTGAACCTAGAACATAACAGTTATGGACTAAACCTGTGATTTCTAGCTTTAACATTAATTTTGGTTTTTTAGTGATATACCCACCAAATATTTTTTCTGTTTAATCTGTTAGTTTTTGTTTATATGTTATAGTTAACTCCCCACTCTGGTCCAGACTTGTAATTTTTAATTAAGTCACAAAATTACCTCCTTTCCAATCTGGTTGGCTTTTGGTTACACATAGTTGGTCTAAAAAAAGTTTTTAGATTTTGTAACATAGATGCTCTTGTAATTTGTAGCTCATCTGCAACTAGTAATCTAGAAATGTTTCAGTTTTGTATTTATTGTCATTAATTTTCAAATAATTTTAGAACTCACTGAACAGCTTAATTAATATTATTAACAGTGTTACATACAGGCTATGAAATTTAACTTTCTTCAGGTTAATAAAACAGTTTTAATTCACCCTTTATGTTAACTCACTTACTAGCATGAAAGAAAACTATGATTCAGCCTTAACTATAATAACATTTATAAAAACAGTTTGTTTTGAAATTGTAATTTAAAGAATTATTAAACAATTATGGTTTATTGTAGTTTGGAACTGTATAGAAATTAAAGCTACCTTTTTGTATTTTAGTGACCTTTTTTTCAAATTCCTTGTAGGAGCAATGGCTTTCTCCAGAGAAGAAAATCAAGGCAATGCACACCACATCTGTTAAAGGTGTGGAAGACATGATCTCTCTTGGTGACCTGCATGAAGCTGGAATCCTTAGAAACTTACACATTCGTTACAATGAAAACCTAATATATGTATGCATGAAGATCAAATGTTAAAATTTTGACTTTTTATACACAAATTATATTTTAATTAAGGAAACTATAACATCTCTCTAGATTTAAAAAACTAATGATAAGATTGTCCTTCACATATTTTAAACTGTACTGATTTATCTTGTAACTCAGTATTATAAGTTATTTTAAATATTAATTCATATTTACTGTTATCAAATTAATCATTATTTACAATCTTTCTTTCTTAATGTCAGGTTTTATGAAGATATATTACATCCATTTCTTATTTATATTTTTATTTAAAACTCTTTTTAATTATAATTAGTATTGTAAACTAAAACTGTAAAACTCCATTTTTAAAATATATCTAGCTAACTGCTGTAAACTGTCTCCACTTCACTGCTATATATAGGCTATATATAATTAGTACAGTCCTTTCAGAAAATATTTCCACATCATTGTTATGATGATTTCTAAAATTATGTTAATTGAAATCTTTATAGAATGCTTCTGCTTTGACTCTGGTTGGTAGATTATATGATTTTTACACATGCTTTGTTCTCCATAAGAACTAGTGAAGGAGAATTTAGTCTTCCTGGACCCCAAATATTTTGTAAACATCGGTGCTGACAGATCTTTATTGTTGTTATCTGTAGCTTCAGTATTTGGCTAGTTTGTGTTAAACTGTTACACTTAGTTTAGGCAGTGGTGGGATTCAGCCGGTTCGTGCGAACCTGTTCTTAGAATTTAATGAT
>NW_013666839.1:152929-162387 GCF_000517525.1 Limulus polyphemus | reverse complement strand
TTTCATTACTTACTTGAATTAAACATAACGACGAAGGTTCTAAAACGTATGTGTAAAGAATGTGGCTTCACTATTTACTTGAGCTCAACATAACGACGAAGGTTCTAAAACGTATGTGTAAAGAATGTGGCTTCACTACTTACTTGAGCTCAACACAACGACGAAACATCTAAAACGTACGTGAAAACAACGTGGCTTTACTACTTACTTCAGCTCAACATAACGACGAAGGTTCTAAGACATATGTGAAAAGAACGTAGCTTCACTACTTACTTAATCTCAACATAACGACGAAGGTTCTAAAACGTATGTGTAAAGAATGTGGCTTCACTATTAACTTGAGATCAACATAACGACGAAGGTTCTAAAACGTATGTGTAAAGAATGTGGCTTCATTACTTACTTGAGCTCAACACAACGACGAAACATCTAAAACGTATGTGAAAATAACGTGACTTTACTACTCACTTGAGCTCAACATAATGACGAAGATTCTAAAACGTATTTGTAAAGAATGTGGTTTAGTACTTGCTTGAGCTCAACATGACGACGAAGGATCTAAAACGTACGTGTAAAAAACGTGTCTTTACTACTTACTTGAGCTGAACATAACGACGAAGGTTCTAAAACGTATGTGTACAGAACGTGGGTTCACTACTTGAGCAGAACATAACAACGAAGGTTCTAAAACGTATGTGAAAAGAACGTAGCTTCATTACTTACTTGAGCTCAATATAACCACGAAGGTTCTAAAACGTATGTGTACAAAACAAGACTTCACTACTTACTTGAACTAAACACAACGACGAAGGTTCTAAAACGTACGTGTAAACAACGTGGCATTACTACTTCCTTGAGCTCAACATAACAACGAACGTTCTAAAACGTATGTGTACAGAACCTGGTTTCACTATTTACTCGTGCTGAACGACGAAGGTACTAACACGTATGTGAAACGAACATGGCCTTACTACTTACTTGAGCTCAACATAATGACGAAAGTTCTAAAACGTATGTGAAAAGAACGTAGCTTCACAACTTACTTGAGCTCAACATAACAACGAAGGTTCTAAAATGCATGTGAAAATAACGTGGCTTCACTATTTACTTGAGCTCAACATAGCGACGAAGGTTCAAAAACGTCTGTGAAAAGAACGTGGCTTCACCACTTACTTGAGCTCAACATGACAAAGGTTCTAAAACGTATGTGTAAAGAACGTGGCTTCACTACTTACCTGAGCTAAACATAACGACGAAGGTTCTAACATGTATGTGAAAGGAACGTGGCCTTACTACTTACTTGAGCTAAACATAACTACGAACGTTCTAAAACGTCTGTGAAAAGAACGTGGCTTCACCACTTACTTGAGCTCAACATGACGAAGGTTCTAAAACGTATGTGTAAAGAACGTGGCTTCACTACTTACCTGAGCTAAACATAACGACGAAGGTTCTAACATGTATGTGAAAGGAACGTGGCCTTACTACTTACTTGAGCTAAACATAACTACGAACGTTCTAAAACGTATGTGAAAAGAACGTAGCTTCACTACTTACTTGTGCTCAACATAATGACGAAGGTTTTAAAACGTATGTGAAAAGAACGTAGCTTAACTACTTACTTGAGTTGAACATTACAACGAAGGTTCTAAAACGTATGTGAAAGGAACGTTGCCTTACTACTTACTTGAGCTAAACATAACGACGAAGGTTCTAAAACGTATGTGAAAAAAACGTGGCTTCACTACTAACTTGAGCTAAACATAACGACGAAGGTTCTAAAACGTATGTGTAAAGAATGTGACTTCACTACTTATTTGAACTCAACATAACGACGAAGGTTCTAAAACGTATGTGAAAAGAACGTGGCTTCACTACTAACTTGAGCTAAACATAACGACGAAGGTTCTACAACGTATGTGTAAAGAATGTGACTTCACTACTTATTTGAACTCAAAATAACGACGAAGGTTCTAAAACGTATGTAGTACATAACGTGGCTTCACTACTAACTTGAGCTAAACATAACGACGAAGGTTCTACAACGTATGTGTAAAGAATGTGGCTTTACTATTTACTTGAGCTCTACATAACGACGCAGGATCTAAAACGTACGTGTAAACAACGTGGCTATACTAATTACTTGAGCTCAAAATAACGACGAAGGTTCTAAAACGTATGTGTACAGAACGTGACCTTACTACTTAATTGAGCTAAACATAACGACGAAGGTTCTAACACGTATGTGAAAAGAATGTAGCTTCACTACTTACTTAATCTCAACCTAAAGACGAAGGCTCTAAAACATATGTATAAAGAATGTGGCTTCACTACTTACTTGAGCTCAATATAGCGACGAAGGTTCTAAAACGCATGTGTAAAGAACATGGCTTCACTACTTGCTTAAGCTCAACATAGCGACGAAGGTTCTAAAGTGAATGTGTAAAGAACGTAGCTTCACTACTTACTTGAGATAAACATAACGATGAAGGTTCTAAAACGTATGTGAAAAGAACATGGCTTCAGTACTAACTTGAGCTAAACATAACGACGAAGGTTCTAAAACGTATGTGTAAAGAATGTGGCTTCACTACTTACTTAAGCTCAACATAACGATGAAGGTTCTAAAACGTACGTAAAAAGAATGTGGCTTTACTACTTGTTTGAGCTGAACATAACGACGAAGGTTCAAAAACGTATGTGTACAGAACGTGGCATCACTACTTACTTGAGCTGAACAGAACGACGAAGGTTCTAAAACGTATGTGTACAGAACGTGGTTTCACTACTTACTTGAGCTGAACACAACGACGAAGGTTCTAAAACGTATGTGTAAAGAATGTGGTTTCAATACTTACTTGAGCTCAACATAACGACGAAGGTTCTAAAACGTATGTGAATATAATGTGGCTATACTACTTACTTGAGCTCAACATAACGTCGAAGGTTCTAAAACGTATGTAAAAAGAAGGTGGCTTCACTACTTACTTGAGCTCAATATAGCGACAAAGGTTCTGAATCCTATATGAAAAGAACGTAGCTTCACTACTCACGTGAGCTCAACATAACGACGAAAGTTCTAAAGCGTACATGGAAAGAATGTGGCTTCACTACTTACTTGAACTAAACATAACGACGAAGGTTCTAAAACGTACGTGAATAGAACGTGGCTTCACCACTTACTTGTGCTCACCATAATGACGAAGGTTCTAAAACGTACGTGTAAACAACGTGGCTTCACTACTTACTTGAGCTAAACATAACTACGAAGGTTTTGAAATGTACATGTAAAAAACGTGGCTTCACTACTTCCTTGAGCTCAACATAACGACGAAGGTTCTAAAACGTATGTAAAAAAACGTGGCTTTACTACTTACTTGAGCTGAACATATCAACGAAGGTTCTAAAACATATGTGTAAAGAATGTGGCTTTACTAGTTGTTTGAGCTGAACATAACGACGAAGGTTCTAAAATGTACATGTAAAGAACGTGGCTTCACTACTTCCTTGAGCTGAACATATCGAAAAAGGTTCTAAAACGTATGTGTCAAGAATGTGGCTTTACTTCTTATTTGAACTCAACATAACGATGAAGATTCTAAAACGTACAAGTAATGAACGTGGCTTCACTACTTACTTGAGCTAAATAGAAAGATGAAGGTTCTAAAACGTATGTATAAAGAATGTAGCTTCACTACTTACTTGAGTTGAACATATCGACGAAGGTTCTAAAACGTAAGTGAAAAGAAGCTAGCTTCACTACTTACTTGAACTCAACATAACGACGAAGGTTCTAAAACGTATGTGTAAAGATTGTGGCTTCACTACTTACTAAAGCTAAACATAACGACAAAGGTTCTCAAACGTATGTGACAAGAACGTGGCTTCACTACTTACTTGAGCGAAACATAACGACGAAAATTCTAAAACGTATGTGAAAGGAACGTGGCCTTACTACTTACTTGAGCTAAACATAACGACGAACGTTCTAAAACGTATCTGTAAAGAATGTGGCTTCACTACTTACTTGAGCTCAACATAACGACGAAGGTTCTAAAACGTATCTAAAAAGAACGTGGCTTCTCTACTTACTTGAGCTCAACATACCAACGAAGGCCTAAAACGTATGTGTAAAGAATGTGGCTTAACTACTTACTTGAGCTAAACATAACGACGAAGGTTCTAAAACGTATGTGTAAAGAACGTGGCTTTACTACTTACTTGAGCTAAACATTACGACGAAGGTTCTAAAACGTATGTCTGAATAATGTGACTTCACTACTTACTTGAGCTCAACATAACGACGAAGGTTCTAAAACGTATGTGTAAAGAACGTGGCTTTACTACTTACTTGAGCTAAACATTACGACGAAGGTTCTAAAACGTATGTCTGAATAATGTGACTTCACCACTTACTTGAGCTCAACATTACAACGTAGGTTCTAAAACGTATGTGTAAAGAACGTGGCTTCACTACTTACTTGAGCAAAACATAACGACGGAGGTTCTAAAACTTACATGTAAAGAATGTGGCTCACTACTTCATTGAGCTCAACATAACGACGAAGGTTCTAAAACGTACGTATAAACAACGTGGCTTTACTACTTACTTCAGCGCAACATAACGACGAAGGTTCTGAAACATATGTGAAAAGAACGTAGCTTCACTACTTACTTAATCTCAACATAAAGACGAAGGTTCTAAAACGTATGTGAAAATAACGTGACTTTACTACTTACTTGAGCTCAACATAATGACGAAGGTTCTAAAACGTATGTGTAAAAAATGTGGCTTCACCACTTACTTGAGCTCAACATAACGACGAAAGATCTAAAACGTATGTGTAAACAACGTGGCTTTACTACTTACTTGAGCTGAACATAACAACGAAGGTTTTAACACGTATGTAAAAAGAACGTAGCTTCACTACTTACTTGATTTGAACATAACGACGAAGGTTCTAAAACGTATGTGAAAAGAACGTGGATTCACTATTTACTTGAGCTCAACATAACGACGAAAGTTCTAAAACGTTTGTGAACAGAATGTGGCTTCACTACTTACTTGAGCTGAACATAATGATGAAGGTTCAATAGCATATGTGTAAGGAATGTGGCTTCACTACTTATTTGAGCTCAACATAGCGACGAAGGTTCTAAAACGTATGTGAAAAAACATGGCTTCACTACTCGTTTGAGCTGAACATAGCGACGAAGGTTCTAAAACGTATGTGTAAAGAACGTGGTTTCATTACTTACTTGAATTAAACATAACGACGAAGGTTCTAAAACGTATGTGTAAAGAATGTGGCTTCACTACTTACTTGAACTCAACATAACGACGAAGGTTCTAAAACGTATGTGTAAAGAATGTGGCTTCACTACTTATTTGAGCTCAACATAGCGACGAAAGTTCAAAAACGTATGTGTAAAGAATGTGGCTTCACTACTCGCTTGAGCTCAACATAGCGACGAAGGTTCTAAAACGTATGTGTAAAGAACGTGGCTTCATTACTTACTTGAATTAAACATAACGACGAAGGTTCTAAAACTTGTGTGAAAAGAACGTGGCTTCACTACTTACTTGATCTCAACATAACGACGAAGGTTCTAAAACGTATGTGTAAAAAATGTGGATTTACTACTTACTTAAGCTCAACATAACGACGAAGGTTCTAAAACGTCTCTAAAAAGAACGTGGCTGCTCTACTTACTTGAGCTGAACATAACGACGAAGGTTCTAAAACGTATGTGTATATAATGTGGCTTTGCTATTTACTTGAGCTCTACATAACGACGAAGGATCTAAAACGTCCGTGTAAACAACGTGGCTTTACTAATTACTTGAGCTCAACATCACGACGAAGGTTCTAAAACGTATGTGTACAGAACGTGGCCTTACTACTTACTTCAGCTAAACATAACGACGAAGGTTCTAACACGTATGTGAAAAGAACATAGCTTCACTACTTACTTAGTCTCAACCTAAAGGCGAAAGTTCTAAAACGCATGTGAAAAGAACCTGGCTTCACTATTTACATGAGCTCAACATAACGACGAAGGTTCTAAAACATATGTGTAAAGAATGTCGTTTCACTACTTACTTGAGCTCAACATAACGATGAAGGATCTAAAACGTATGTATAAACAACGTGGCTTTACTACTTACTTGAACTCAACATAACGACGAAGGTTCTAAAACATATGTGTACAGAACGTAGCTTCACTACTTACTTGAGCTGAACATAACGACGAAGATTCTAACACATATGTGAAAAGAACGTAGCTTCACTACTTACTTGAACTGAACATAACAACGAAGGTTCTAAAACGTTTGTGAAAAGAATGTGGCTTCACTACTTACTAGAGCTGAACATAATGACGAAGGTTCTAAAACATGTGTGTAAAGAATGTGGCTTCACTACTTATTTGAGCTCAACATAGCGACGAAGGTTCTAAAACGTATGGGTAAAGAACGTTGCTTCATTACTTCCTTGAATTAAACATAACGACGAAGGTTCTAAAACGTATGTGTAAAGATTGTGGCTTCTCTACTTACTAGAGCTAAACATAACGACGAAGGTTCTAAAACGTATGTGTAAAGATTGTGGCTTCTCTACTTACTAGAGCTAAACATAACGACGAAGGTTCTAAACGTATGTGTACAGAACGTGGCCTTACTACTTACTTGAGCTAAACTAAAAAAGAAAGTTCTAAAACACACGTGAAAAGAACGTGGCTTCACTACTTACTTGAGCTCAACATAACGACGAAGGTTCTAAAGCATATGTGTAAAGAATGTGGCTTCACTACTTACTTGAGCTCAACCTAGCGACGAACGTTCTAAAACGTATGTGAAAAGAACGTGGCTTCACTACTTACTTGATCTCAACATAACGACGAAGGTTCTAAAACGTATCCTTAAAGAATGTGGATTTACTACTTACTTGAGCTCAACATAACGATGAAGGTTCTAAAACGTCTCTAAAAAGAACGTGGCTGCTCTACTTACTTGAGCTCAACATATCAACGAAGGTTCTAAAACGTATGTGTAAAGAATGTCGCTTTACTATTTACTTGAGCTCTACATAACGACGAAGGATCTGAAACGTACGTGTAAACAACGTGGCTTTACTAATTACTTGAGCTCAACATAACGACGAAGGTTCTAAAACGTATGTGAAAAGAACGTAGCTTCACTACTTACTTAATCTCAACATAGCGACGAAGGTTCTAAAATGTATGTGTAAAGAACGTGGCTTCACTACTTACTTGAGCTGAACATATCAACGAAGGTTCTAAAACGTATGTGAAAAGAACGTGGCTCCACTATTTACTTGAGCTAACATAACGACGAAGGTTCTAAAGCATATGTGTAAAGAATGTGGCTTCACTACTTACTTGAGCTCAACATAGCGACGAAGGTTCTAAAACGTATGTGAAAAGAACGTGTCTTCACTACTTACTTGAGCTAAACATAACGATGAAGGTTCTAAAACGTCTCTAAAAAGAACGTGGCTGCTCTACTTACTTGAGCTCTAGAGCTCAAGTAAACAGTAAAGCCACATTCTTTACACACACGTTTTAGAACCTTCGTTGATATGTTCAGCTCAAGTAATTAGTAAAGCCACGTTGTTTACACATACGTTTTAGATCCTTCGTCGTTATGTAGAGCTCAAGTAAACAGTAAAGCCACATTCTTTACACATACGTTTTAGAACCTTCGTTGATATGTTCAGCTCAAGTAAGTAGAGCAGCCACGTTCTTTTCATAACGACGAAGGTTCTAAAACGTATGTGTACAGAACGTGGCCTTACTACTTACTTGAGCTAAACATAACGACGAAGGTTCTAAACACGTATGTGAAAAGAACGTAGCTTCACTACTTACTTAATCTCAACCTAAAGAAGAAAGTTCTAAAACGCATGTGAAAAGAACGTGGCTTCACTACTTACTTGAGCTCAACATAGCGACGAAAATTCTAAAACGTATGTGAAAAGAACGTGGCTTCAGTACTTACTTAATCTCAACAAAAAGACGAAGGTTCTAAAACGTATGTGAAAATAATGTGACTTCACTACTTACTTGAGCTCAACATAACGACGAAAGATCTAAAACGTATGTGTAACAAACGTGGCTTCACTACCTACTTCAGCTAAACATAACTACGATAGTTTTAAAACGTACGTGTAAAGAATGTGGCTTCACTACTTATTGGAGCTCAACATAACGACGAAGGTTCTAAAACGTATGTAAAAAAGAACGTGGTTACACCACTTACTTGAGCTCAACATAACGACGAAGGTTCTAACACATATGTGAAAAGAACGTAGCTTCACTACTTACTTAATCTCAACAAAAAGACGAAGGTTCTAAAACGTATGTGAAAATAACGTAACTTCACTACTTACTTGAGCTCAACATAACGACGAAAGATCTAAAACGTATGTGTAACAAACGTGGCTTCACTACCTACTTCAGCTAAACACAACGACGAAGGTTCTAAAACGTATGTGAAAGGAACGTGGCTTTACTACTTACCTGAGCTCAACATACCGACGAAGGCCCTAAAACGTATGTGTAAAGAATGTGGCTTCACTACTTACTTGAGCTCAACATAACGACAAAGGTTCTAAAACGTATGTGAAAAGAACGTGGTTACACCACTTACTTGAGCTCAACATAACGACGAAGGTTCTAAAACGTATGTGTAAAGAATGTGGCTTCACTACTTACTTGAGCTGAACACAACGACGAAGGTTCTAAAACGTATGTGTAAAGAATGTGGCTTCACTACTTACTTGAGCTGAACATAACGACGAAGGTTCTAACACATATGTGAAAAGAACGTAGCTTCACTACTTACTTAATCTCAACAAAATGACGAAGGTTCTAAAACGTATGTGTAAAGAACGTGGCTTCACTACTTCCTTGAGCTCAACATAACGACGAAGGTTCTAAAACGTATGTGTAAATAATGTGGCTTTACTACTTACTTGAGCTCAACATAAAGACGAAGGTTCTAAAACGTATGTGTACAGAATGTGGCTTCACTACCTACTTCAGCTAAACATAACAACGAAGGTTTTAAAACCTATGTGTAAAGAATGTGGCTTCACTACTTACTTGAGCTCAACATAACGACGAAAGTTCTAAAACGTATGTGAAAAGAACGTGGTTACACCACTTACTTGAGCTCAACATAACTACGAAGGTTTTAAAACCTATGTGTAAAGAATGTGGCTTCACTACTTACTTGAGCTCAACACAGCGATGAAGGTTCTAAAACGTATGTGAAAAGAACGTGGCTTTAGTACTTACTTGAGCTAAACATAACGACGAACGTTCTAAAACGTATGTGAAAAGAACGTGGCTGCTCTACTTACTTGAGCTGAACATATCAACGAAGGTTCTAAAACGTATGTGAAAAGAACGTGGCTTCAGTACTTACTTGAGCT
>NW_013666839.1:137015-152465 GCF_000517525.1 Limulus polyphemus | reverse complement strand
ACATAACGACGAAGGTTCTAAAACGTATGTGTACAGATCGTGGCCTTACTACTTACTTGAGCTAAACATAACGACGAAGGTTCTAAAACGTATGTGTACAGAACGTGGCCTTACTACTTACTTGAGCTAAACATAACGACGAAGGTTCTAACACGTATGTGAAAAGAACGTAGCTTCACTACTTACTTAATCTCAACCTAAAGACGAAGGTTCTAAAACATATGTGTAAAGAATGTGGCTGCACTACTTACTTGAGCTCAATATAGCGACGAAGGTTCTAAAACGTATGTGAAAAGAACATGGCTTCACTACTTGTTTGAGCTCAACATAGCGACGAAGGTTCTAAAACGTATGTGTAAAGATTGTGGCTTTTCTACTTACTAGAGCTAAACATAACGACGAAGGTTCTAAAACGTATGTGTAAAGAATGTGGCTTTACTATTTGCTTGAGCTCAAAATAACGACGAAGGTTCTAAAACATATGCCTTTCAAATAAATGAAGGGAATTTGAAAGCTATTTCTCTGCTTTTCGTTAAATCGCTTCTTAAATTATATTTTAAGTTTTTAATTATTGCTTATTCTATCAAATAATTAATATATTTCCATTCACCCTAATCTATAACTCTATTTTGATAATAACACAAATAACGACATTTTCTTTTTCTTCGAGAACTTACTCAAGGGGAATGCAAGGGGGATAAAATCGTTTAGATGAAACAAAATGTTTTTATATTTCTTCGTGTTATTTCACTATTAGAGTTATAATATTTTATCCTATCAAGACCAAAACAGTTGAAACTTTTTCTTTAGTTTTATTTCGTTACTCGTTTAATTTGCCATTAGTGAGTTTACGACATGAATACTTATGCATCAGTTACTTTTGTAACTATTCAATAACATAAGTAGTATTCATATTGAGAATAACGCAAAAATTGATTATCTAATTATTCGTGATTTGTATTTTTCCATTTCTCCCCGTCTGTCTTATGTTGTATCAAAATGGATAAGTTGTTTATCCATGACCTATATGTTTTCTTCATTATACCTGTCTTATTTTGTTTTGTTTGTTTGTTTGTAGGTAAGCAAAGAACTACACAACGGGCTGGCTATCTGTGCGGTGCTCACGACGAGTATTGAAACCCGATTTTTGGCGTTATAAGCCTTCAGACTCTCGGTAGTGCAATTGGGGGTACCTGTCTTACATTGTTTCAATATGCAATTCGCCTAATCCCTTGATGTCTCACTGGTAAGCTTGATGGCTAATAACGCAAATTGGGGCTCGATATCCGCGGTGGGCAAAGTACAGATAACCCATTATGTAGCTTTGCGCTAAAAAAAATTAAAAAATTAATAACTCCTTAAGGTCTGACTCACAATTGATAAAATCGACTTCACTATAACCAACGGCGTTTTCACCATTAACAACAAGCGCGTGTAAATATGATTAAAGTTATAAAACTTGACGCATGTTACAACATCCTTAAATAAAACTTACACGAATTAAATAAGATTAAAACCCATTTGTTCCTTCTTTATAAATGGCATAATCATTTAATCAATTTACATACATATTTTATCAAAGCTTTCAAAAAATAGGGGGGTCACTTACTTAATTAATGATAAAGTTTTACGTCCTGGGGTTAATTTCTTAATAAACACAATAAACTATCCATTCATAGATGGCGCCTGCAACTGGGCATAGAGAAATCACAACCAATGAGTGTCTAGATGAGAGGCTACGTAACCAGCCTGGAATGGACTATTAAAAGATAGGCGGTACAAGCTTCGCGCAAAGCTGTGATTGGCATAACGTTGTCAAATGGCGAACCCTAGGACAATGGTTTAGAGACGATATATGCATGAGTAGTTGTACGGGTGGTTATTTCAACGGGTGGTGGGGTAAAGAGTGGTGGTTTGGGAATTTATGTTCAACGTTGTGAGAAGATCTTTGCGGGTTTGAGCTGTAAAACGGGCGAACATCCAATATAAATATATATATTATTGATAAAACTAAAATTTTAAATATTCTTTAAGACTAATATTTAAGTTTCACACCTAGAAGATGTCCAAAATCCGTAGCGACCATCATGTAAAACGCCCTATGAATGCTTTCATGGTTTGGTCTAGAGGTCAACGGAGGAAGATGGCCCAAGAGAACCCAAAAATGCACAATTCTGAAATTAGTAAAAGACTAGGTGCTGAATGGAAGCAATTGTCTGAAGCCGAAAAAAGGCCTTTCATAGACGAGGCCAAGCGGCTACGAGCCTTACACATGAAAGAACACCCTGACTATAAGTACAGACCTCGCCGGAAACCCAAACCAGTATTAAAAAGAGACTCTGGTTTCCTTCCTGTTGGACAATGTTTGCCCTTTGACACTTTCCCTAAACTCCCCCCTCCCAGTCTTTCAGTGCTAGATAGTGAGAAAGCCCTGACGGCTCGTACCTTCTCTTTTGGAATTCCCTTATCTCCGAGTTCCTTAAGGACAGGATTTAGCAGCATTTACAGCACTGGCGACACCAGTAGCATGGCCAAACTCCGGTCAGCAGCAGCGGGATCCTCCACCAACCTCTCAAGTTCATCCACAAATCTCAATCCAGGAGAGTTACATTTGAACTCAGCACCACCATTGTCATCGTTCTACAGCACAGCAGCCAGTAACTTCTTGTCATCACTGTCGCATTCACACTCTACTTGCTCCCCCTACGGTTTGGTGCCGTACAACTATGGACCTACTTATTTCTCTAGCCTAGGCTCTACAACAATGACCCAGCAAACACAAGATTTACGCTCACCTTTTACATACCTGTTGGTGAAACCCGAAGAACGATTTTCTCGACATACTAGTGCACCAGGATTATTCAATGGAGTAGTTTAACTATTAGACAATTCGTAATGTGTGAAACATGTCTTGTCTTTCAGTGTATACATGTTGATAGGAACTACGCAGGTTTTCTTTGTTAATAATAAACTTGACGTCACAAGAGGGTCAACTGTTCCTAGTCAACGATCGCTAAACAACACTCCTCATCCTCACGCCCAATAAATGTGGCGGGAATAACAGCGCGTTAGATATCGACCACGTGTATGAGTAACGTATGGCAGTTCTTCGCTCTATAAAGTATAGTTCCCGCCAAAAAGGCAACATCCATCTTTCTTACATAGGTAGGGTAGCTAGTTATTTGTACCGGTGGTTATAAATATTAGTATGAAAAGCTCTATACAAATGTCGATATAAGTTTTAACATGGAATCACAACGACTGTTAGAAATGTTTATTTTCCTGCAGTTTTTTTTTCCTTTGATCTAAGTTCACACGTAAGGATATGAAAATATGTATATGTATTTGTGTGTATATAAGTTGCTTTATTATAGTACTTGTTATAAATTTTTAGTAGATAATAGGTTAATATTTGTCAGTTTTCAGTTATTTCAATATTAGTCAATTTGACGGTGGGAAAAATATTATGTCTCTTACTTATGGTTTTTGAGAACGGAAGTTGAATGATAACATATTGCCATAACTATTCATTAAACTCAAAAATATTATTTTTTAAGGAGTTAAGTACTTAAAGTTCTTTCTTACAAAAATTGTAAGACTGCTAGCTTTTTACTTCAGTTTTAAAAACATTCTAGAAATTGCAGAGTAAAACATGGGCACATTGTTACTGGAGTATTCTAACTGCTAATTAGAACTTTTAGAACGGCTTATGATGAGAATCAGTATTTGTTCAAGACAAAACCTTCTTATGATAATTAGTGAAGATTCAGGGAAAAGCGTATTACGATCATCAATGAACAATCAGGAGAAAGCTTACCACCATAGCCAGTAAAGATTCAGGGAACAATATATTACGATCACCAATGTACAATCAGGAGAAAGCTTACCACTGTAACCAGAAATAATGGGGAAGATTTTACTATGATAATCAATAAACAATCGTGAGAAAGCTTACCATTATAGCCAGTAAAGATTCAGGACATAGCTTAAGATGATAACGAACGATTCTTCAAAGGAACTGTTTTAACAATAACTAGCTAAGATTCAAGAAAGAACTTACTATTACAACCAATAAAGACTCAGGAAAGAACTTACTATGGTAACCAACAAAGTTCCAAAGCAAAGTTTACCATGATAACCAACAGATATTCCGAAGAGAACAAACTATAATAACTAGTGAAGATTCAAGATGGAGCTTACCATGATAACCAATAAAGATTCGTTTTAGAGCTTAACTTGATACCCAACAAAGTTCCAAAGGAGACCTTACCATGATAACCAGCACATATCTAGTGGAGAGCTTATAATGACAACCAATAAAGAATCAGATGAGAAAGTATCATGATAACCAGTAAAGATTCAAGACAGAGCTTTTCAGGTAGCCCCCAGTAGCACAGCGGCATGTCTGCGAACTTACAACGCTAGAATCCGGGTTTCGATACCCGTGGTGGGCAGAGCACAGATAGCCCATTGTGTAGCTTTGTGCTTAATTACAACCAAACAAACTTTTCAGGTATAAGACGTAAAGGCGTTCGAATGGAATTGCAGAATATTGAATTATAAATTGTTAATGAACAATCCGGTCCGCGAGTGAATTGCTAAATGCTCCAACTGATTGGTAAAATTTATTTAATTTACAGGATTGTTCATCCTTTTCTATTTGATATGTAGGACTGTGGGTGTTACATTCAGTGACGACTTGTTATATGAACGTAGTTGTAACTACATATAATATGATGTCTGAAATATCACATTTCACTCAAAATACATTGTGCACATTCGCTTTGAGTTAAATAAGAAGTGGACATCATATCTGCTCTCATACTGCTTATGTACATATATATATAAATATATGTGTGTGTGTGTGTGTGTATTTGCAAAATCAACTATTTAATACAGTTCGCTAATTAATATTTTACAACAACACTCATTCACCTTTGATGTGTTCTTGCAATTCACTCTGGTTAAGGGTAGAGAAGACAAATATAACAGGCAGAAATTAGGACTAGTTTACATTCTCAAATCCTGCACTGTACGCATTTTCAGACATTAATTGACATGAGAAATGGCATTTAAGCATGATTTAGTCGTTCTATGTATTTAAACAGAACAAAACGATCTTCATGGTTCCAAACTGTATTTAGATAGATAAACTGGTAACAAGTATCTATAGAAATTATTAACTTCTGTAGATATATAACAGCTCTAATCACTGTGTATATGTATATAAGTTTCAAACGTGAAACAGCACCTGTTAGATTATATATATATATAGACTTCGATGTATGAAAAATAATGTAATGTTTTGTTTTTGTTTTTCTGATTTTCCGTGACACAAAAATAAAACCAAAGTTAGACAAAATACTTGGTGGTTATTGAGTTTTAGCATACATGCAAGAGTTTTGTTTCATGTAAATTAAAGTACTTACATAAAAGAGTTATATTTCATTGTGTAAATATTGAAAATAATGTTTTAATCATAACCATTTAACAGCTTTCCCATTTGTGTTAAAAGTAAAATTATTCATTTTAAATTAATTCGCAAATTATTATTTTTATCCATTCATTTGCATATTTTTCTTTATTTAATAGAAAACTACGACCAAAATATTACATTTCAATAAACTTTTAACTATGCCCTCAATATAATTAATACTTGCTTAAACCTCATAGTTACAAAGTTGAGAAAAACAAAGACAACTGTACGTTTCAAAAATATTTCATTTACTGCGACTGTGGTTTCGTCAGGTTGCTGTACTTGATAAAACATTTACTGGCGAAACCATGATTGTAATGAATGAAATATTTGTGAAACGTACAAATGTTTTTTGTTCTCCATATTTTTGTAATATATTCAGTGTATTATCAATTTAAAAAAAATCACTATAAGTTCATACTTGTAGTAAATATATAACAAGTTCTATATCAGTTTCGGGCCTCACAGCATAATTTGAATAAAAAGTAGGCTAAAAACAGTGCTTTGTTTTACCAGTTTAGAAGGGTGAATAAGATAAAATAACAATATGCAGTCAACGTCAAGGCTTCTCAGTATGCAATCAGATACTTCTTAACTCCATTATTTCACAAAATGGACTTTTTGTGATCAGTCACGTTGTTGACAGAACAGTCGATCCATGGACTTTTTGTCATCAGTCACGCTGTTGACAGAACAGCTGATCAGGTCAAAGGTGAAGTACTCTCAAATCAGCATTTGTTGAACAAGTCAAGATTTTGAAAATTGGTCTGATATTAGTATTTACTTACGTGATATCAAATTAATATGAAGATACATTTAATAATAATACTTCTTCCTGGTTGTTTTGTGTTTAAAAGCAAACAATAACGAAGTACAAGTTAAGATCTCCACTCCATTCTATTTACATATTAATGATACATATGAAGTACAATTTCTTATTATATATCAGTACAAGAAGTGTTTGAATGATAAGAATCCATAAGACAGGTTAATTCGAACAATGAAATAATATTTTTTAGAAACCTTTTTTTTTCTTTTTACTGGCCCTATACCACAGGTTGTCCAGTAGAAGAACATAAATAAATCGCGGCCGCACACCTTTGGCGCTGCACTCGACTGCCGACGAGGCCTTTCGCTTAATGCCATAGATCATTGGGTCGGCTAACTGCAAATTAGCAGGTCACACTTCGGAAATGAAAAAAGTGGGAAAAGTAGAACCACTGGAAGGCCTGTAGTTTATAACTAGACAATGGCGATAGTAAATCATTGAGGATTCTATCATTTCTACTGAAAATTACATACCGACGCTTATTTTACGTCTAAACCTCAGGGCAAACCAACTTAACTAATATCTGTAAATAGTTAGAATAGAACGTTTCATATTTACATAACTGAAAGGTGTTTATTAAAGCAATCAACAGCTGCCACTTAAAAACAATTTACATGTTAAATGTTTCAACCCACTTCTACGCCCCTTTTTTTAACGAGACATTTATAAGACATTTGTTTTCAATATTTATACTTTTTGTTAGTCGTGTGGTATTATTATTATTATTATGTTACTTACATAACTCACTGGCCAGTATTTACAATAGGTCACGCCATATATCAGTACAATGACTTGCTGACCCTTCATTTCGGTTAATACTTCTTTTTCTTTTTGAATTTCAATTATTGGATATTGAAAGCTATTATATTGTGAGGTTGAGTACAATTGGAGTTTTGTCCCATAAAATTGGATGTTGTGTTCTATGGATGTCTTCTGCTATGGGTGAATTTTCTATTTTAATGTTTCTACAATAAAATATTAAACTGAGGTGAAGAGTCAGCAAGTTACTGATATATCTGGCATAAAATATTGTAAAGGTTAGCCAGTAAGTTTTGTAAATAACACAGAAACATAATACCACATGAATTGCAAAAAAAGTATAAATATTGAAAACAAATGTCTAACAAATAATTCGTGAAGGCGTCGAAACATGTAGTGTTTTTAAATAGAAACTTTAATAAAGACCTTTAATTGTGTAAATATGAAACGTTATATTTTAGTCATCTATAGATTTTAAACATTACACAAGCTCCGATGATTCATACTTGAGCTTAACTAATATTTCCAACTTTACGGTTTAGTATCGCTCCTACCTTTCGGGTGTGAGTCATTGAAGTTTGAATAGGCTTGCTCAACTCCATCATTCACGGAGGAGAGACACGTCGCAATATGGCACGAGGTGTTTCCAGTGGTGTACTAGTACTACAGAAAAGCTTAACGTATAACTTCTGGAAAACATTAATATGTCTGTTTGCTTCTTCTTCTTCTGCGATATCAGTTCCATGAAAGTAAACAAATTATTGCTTCTTTCTGATATTCACACAAAGCTAAACAAGTATTATCTGCGCTAGCCGGACCTAATATTGATCTGATAGCATAGATCGAAGGTAGATAATCAACAGCACCCACCGCCAACTCTTGGGCTACTCTAATCAAATAGTGGGATTTATCCTTCAAACTTATAACGTACCCAAGTCCCTCAAAACGCGGATCGCGATCTCGCAGAAACAGGATGTGGTCACTGGACTTTCGGACAGTTCAGAGACGCTGACCGCTATGCTACACTCAGCCCGTAAACAAATGAGCAAATAATTTTCTTTACTATAAGTTACTTAAATATGCATTTCTAATGCATATCTTAAATTCACGGTGATTTCTTTGTATGGTTGCGTTTGGATCATTTTCATTAAGAACACATTAAAGATTTCAGTTCAAACTTGTTTATTTAATTCGGAAGTCCTCACACAGGATAGGAGAGACGCTTTAACATTAGTTAACTAAGAACATGAGTGCATCAAATCTTTATGGAAATATCCATCTCTTACTGGTGTTCATTCGTACACGATAATAAACATTTTATTTTACATGGCAGTAGTCACTATCGTGAATATCTTCCCTCTAACCTGATACAGTTCATGATTGTAGGAACGTCCCTCTAACCTGATACAGTTCATGATTGCAGGAACGTCCCTCTCACTTGGTAAAGTTCATGATTGTAGGAACATCCCTCTAACTTGGCATGAGTATATTTTATCATAGTAAGAATGTTCCTTTAACTTAGTACAGTTCATGATTGTAGAAACGTACCTCTAACCTGGTAAAGTTCATAATAGTAGGAAAGTTCCTTTAACTTGGTACGGTTCATTTTTAGTATGAATCAATGAATGTTCGTCTCACCTGGAACGGTTCATTATAATAGGGACATCTCTTTAACCTGGTACATAATAGAAAGAGCGTCCATCTAAACTGCTATGGTTTATAAGAGCAGGAACGTCTGCCTTACCTGGAACGGTTCATGATAGTAGGATCATCCCTCCCACTTGGTACGGTTCACACACACAACGTTCCGTTCCTGTTATTGTTCAATGCAGCAGTTGTGTTATCAGTTATCTCATATGACATGACTTACTACAGAAGAAATGTTCTTGTCACATGATGACACCTCTGTAGTCTTTGTCTCGAGCGGCACGATTTACAACATTCCTCTCACATATCTCGGTTTGATGCAGGTGGTATGCACGGCCGAGGCAACAGTAACGTTTCTATTATGTGACAAGGTTTACTATAGTTTATATAATAAAATACAATAAAAGTATATTTATAAATATTCACTTTAAATAACGTGTTAAAGATAATATATCATTATTGTTTATCCATTTCTGCAAAGTGAAATCATTCGATCTGTTTATAAATGTTTAATAATACATTTCATTCAAATAACATGCAAATCAGAACTACAGAATAAAGTTAGGGAACAATGGCACACACACACACACACACAAAGATGCTTATTACCAAAGAAAGAAACACTATTCTCGCAAGTTTAGTGGCTTACATATATATGTAATTCCCAATATAGAATTAAGCAGTATCTTTAATGCCCAAACTTTCAGCAGCCCTAACACTCCAAAAAGTGCTGAATTTAGATTTGACTGATTTACCATCTTGTTGGAGTAATAAATGTGAGAAAAGCTCATTCCTACTTAGGATGTCGATCTTATTTGCTCCACCAACAACAAGAGGAAATAAATAATACTTGAACATTGAATAAAAACCATTCAAGCAAATATAAGTCGAAAAAAAAAAGTTGTAGAAATGTTTTACGTTTTTTTTTTTCAACTGTGACATCCAAAAAGTGGCATGTTTAAATTTGCAGGTACGACAAACTGTTGCACTGGGGGGAGGAAAGGAGGGGGATACTATATATTTCGAATATCTGCGTAAAGCCACACTAGGGTTATCTCAGCTAACCGTTCCTAATTTTGAACTGATAGACTAGATGGAAGCAGGTAGTTACTAGAACCCACCGCCAATTGTTTGGCGACTCTCATCGAATAGCATGATTTAGCCGATACTGTAATAGCACACCCATGGTCCCAAAGTGCGGGAGCGCAAATTTGTGGACACGGGATGTGAGTCATGGACTCCCGGACTCATAATGCGGCAAGATAACCACTAGTAAACACCCTGCCTTCTTCTTATAAGTTCTCATACCATTGTTGAGTGAAATTGGAAAGTCATTTTTTGGAAAACATAGTTGATACTGTCAAGTTGGGCCTAACATGGCTTTGTACTTAGGGCGCTCAACTCGCAATCTGAGGGTCACGAGTTCGAATCCCCGTCGCCTATATGATTGCCGTCTGGGCAGGCTACCTGGGTGTAAATATTCTTGGTTTACAAAATTTCCAGCCTACCCCAAACTGGATGGGATTAAGGTCGTTATGAAGAAGAAGTTTATAGTATCAAGTTTTTATAGAAATTGTGGAAAAAAATCATTGACAATGTACTTGAATAATAATATAAACTTTTCCTTAGCTAGTGTGTTAAAAAAGAAACCAGTGAGGGTACTGTTATCACAAGTAAAAACATGGAAAGTACCCCAAACTTTGCATATTTAGATAAAAAACAAAAATTGAGAAGAAATCTTCTCGTTCTATAGCCGAATGTTGGCTTTAAATAATTCACGTGGGACTGAATACAATCTCTTTCTCCTTTAAACGTTAAAACGTTGTCACCAACACACAAATACTTTTTAAACTTTTCCACTGCCATGAACACACATATGACCCTCTATTGACAGACGCCATCTGAATTTAGAATTTTGTACCATCATGAAGGTAGAGTATTCCCCTTCAAGGCACCAGAAGTTTATTAATGTCAAGTTTTTAGATAAGTGACGTGTCTTTGTTTTTTATTGTGTAAACATGACACGGAAAGAGTTCTTTGTCTAGAACAGTTTACATGGAACACTCATTTGATTTCATAATATGATTATATACACATTAATTTTAATCTAACATTCCTAATACTATTACACGAAGTCACCTTACGTTTGTAGAAGGGTACATTTACACACTATTATCCACAAACTATTCGCTATTCTCACACCAGTACTATATTCACAAATCACTATACTTATTCTAACAGTGTTCCACAAATCGTTCTGTATACCCACATTAATAGTATATCCATAAATGTTTCACTAAACTTACACCAATAGTGTATTCACAGATAACACGCTATATTCACACCAACTTTGTATCTACATAGTATTCACTATACCCATTCAAGCAATATGACCATAAGTCACTTGCTATACTAACACCAACAGTGTATTCACAGATCACGTGCTATGTTCACACCAACTTTGTATCCACAAAGTATTCACCATATCCATTCCAGCAATATGATCATAAGTCATTTGCTGCTCTAACACCAAAAGTATAATGTTGTTGGATGTCTTTTTTAATTTATACTTTTGTACTGTTTTTGGCTAGACGGAGTTTTAACACCATGTGATGAGTGTGTTTCTTGAAAGTGTAGGAAGCGATTTAAACCACATAAAACACAAGTTAGGCGGGACTAGATGAGATTATTGATTGATTACTGAACCAGCCAGTTATTTCAGCGATGAAAATTTTGAGCTTATGTTTTCAACGAAGTACTAGAGGTAGAAAAAGTGATGTACGTTCGAGAGACGTTATGAAATAAGAGTGTCCCCTGCTGGGTCACTAAGAAGTTTACTAGCTTACGATGCACAAATCTGAGGTTCGATTCCCCGCGATGGACAGAGTGCAGATAGCTCATTGTGTATGTGTAGCTGCGCGCTGAAAAAAAATAATAACAGCAAATGAATGTTTAGTGTTATTTGTGAAGAAATACAAAATAACATTCATGAAGGATTATAACAACAAGGTTAAAGACGTACAGAAGCATTATAACATCAAGATTGAAGTACAGAAAAACAATAACAAAGTCAAAGAAGACGTATGATATTTAAAGAACATAAACACCAGGATACAAATCTTTAAATTGAACTGGCACATGTAAGGATCAAACCAGCCACATCTCTCTGCATCCGCTCAATAATTCCAACCTCAGACACCATTAACAATATGGAATAGGAGAACTCGTATGTTCTGTACCTGTTATCACTACTTTTGTGGCAATTATTACAACAGGATATTCCTCTACTACTCTAGCTATACCAATCCCTCATCAAGTTATAGAACTTAGCAGGCCAGTTCTACAACATTGCCCTGTCATTAAACAAATAGACTATAGAGGAAATGCGCCATGAGACACATGTCAGGCGCACTTTCCAAAGAACTGGATGAAGTAATGAACCAGAAGCTATTATTCTGGCTGCACATTTCGCATGAGCACTTTAACACCATTAACCATCTATCTAACGTGTAATCGTAACAACTATTAGACATTGGCGTCCGTTTTATCAAATTATATCACCAACGTTTTTAATAAAAAACAAACCTCTTTAATCAACGGAGACTCTAAGTTAAGAAATCAACAAATATTTTTCCAGTTTTGTTATCTATACATTTCATTTCATACTTTCAGTTCATAGACTAAAAATAATATTAGTTATTGTTAAGCACAAAGCTATACAATGGGCTATCTGTATCGAAGCCCGGTTTCCAGGATTGTAAGTCCACAGACATACCGCTGTGCCACTGAGGGGCTAATATAACTAATTTTTACCAATAATTATTCTGTGAATACACCAATAATTGATTTCATGAATTATCTTAATTTTGCTTGGATCACAAAGGAATTTACCGACGTTTGATTGCCTCGACTGCACTTTTCTGCCTCTTTGTTGATCAAGCCAAATATATTTATTTCAGTTATCTATGAAATGTAAGGTTAGTGTATACTTTGGTTAGTACTTGCCCAGTCATTTTTGACAGGATATAATAATATAATTATATAATAATATGTGCATTATTTAAAGAAACTAGTTCACAAGTCAATGTAACATGAGGAGTCATACTGGTTTTACAACTACCTTTGTTCAACCCAGTCTGACAATGAAAGGTGGGAAATTGCTTACAGAAATGTAGCAACGAGATGGATTGGTGCAAACAGCAAGTAATCATAAAGTTTCAGCAAGAGGAAAGTTAGAAGTCGTTTTCTTTGTGAGAAATTTTTCTACACAACATGATGTATGAGTAATATACATCAAGGAAGGTACATAATGGAAATAGACTTCATATGGGAACAAGGATTAAAGGCTATAAAGTTGCTTCAAATAGTTCACAGTTAATGACGAAGAAACCCCTATCATTACACTACTAGAAGTTGGACTACGGTAACGACAAGGATGAAAGGAAAGATAATGAAAATGGCCAACCTAAAGCGCAACAAATTAGAATCCAGAAATTAGTTTAAGCATCTTTAGAAGCATGTTGGCAGAAGAAGCCAAATTGTTAGTTTTAAAGAAAACTTTGCCGAAAGTAAATCAACTTGCCGAAGAGTCAGAAGCTTCTGTCGAGACCACTTCCACAATATCATCAATGATGGAACACTAGTGGATTTCTTCAACCATGCACCAGAAGATAACTCCCTCAGTGATAAGACAGCAAGCGAAAAAGGTCATTCCTTCTTCGGAAAAGAATACCACCAGAAACATTTGGTGACTGGACAGTTTGTAAACAGTAAATGAGTAAGAAAAATATGATGTTGCGTTTTTACTCAAAATTGTGATTGCACATGTTTCACACAAGCAATGATTTAATTATTGTAATGCCAATACAGGGTGGTCCAAAATTATCTTTCCTATTTTAAAATTCAATAATTGAATAACTAAGGAAATACAACCAAGCAGTTTTCAACAACTTGTAGCTCAACACAAACAGTTTTTAATTGTCATGTTTTTTGTTGTTTTTTTTTTCACTCCAGTGATTAGTGTTACCCCGTAAATTGGAAACCGTGAAAGAAAAGGCTCAATGTGTCGTTTGGTTTGCAGACACCAAGTCAGTGACTGTGGTGCAGTGTAATTACAGACGCCAGTATAGGAAAGAAGTATGGGGGTATGTTAAGGATATTATGTATCGCATACCTATAGCAAACACCACAGAGCTAAAGACTAGAAAACAGACGCCATCAACACTTTAACTGTGGACATGTTGCAGCGAACATGGACTGAAATCGAATATCGGTTAGACGTGCTAAGAGTAGAAGTCTACTGACATACGAATAAAAACTGTTTGAGTTGGTCTACAAGATGTTGAAAACTGAATGGTTATACTTCTTTAGTTAGTTAATGATTAAATTTTCAAATATGAAAGATAATTTTGGACTATCCTGTATTTATGAATATTGATTTTGTTAATTGTCAAGATTTATCTTGTTGACAATTATGGAAGTTTAAGTTGAAAATACCGTTATTTGTTTGTTAACAGCATTGTTCAAGAAACTATACAATCCATAGAGGTGCAGTGCTGTAGGATTTTTTTGTTTGTTTGTTTTAGACCTTTTTATTATGTTTGGCTAGTGATAGTCACGTAAGGAGTGAGTGCTGTAATGAAAATAACTTTCTTGAAAGTGTAAGAAACAATTTGAACGTGGAATTTAAGCAAGACTAATTTAGAATGTTGATTAATCATTGAGTCAGCCAATTAGTTGGTTTAGCGTTATATATTTTTATTTGTGTTTTCAATGAAGTACCTGAGATACTAGAAGAATCATACGCACTAGAGAAATTAGCAGCTACGTGACTGGTTAGCGTTAATTGTAAAGTTAGGCCTATCGTTACTTACGTGGAACTTGTATCAGTTGTAGAGGTTTTAATCGAAAAAATAAAATACTTTCGTTATTATTAAGTGTACTAGACTTCTTAGTATTTGTAACTGAATACTCATGGCCAGGTGGTTAGGACACTCGACTCGCAATCTGAATCCCCGTCACACCAAAACATGCTCACCTGGTGTCCGGTCCTACTCCCGGATACTCACCTCCAAAAGAATTTGGTGGTGTGAGAAACACCATACGAAACTACTACTAAATACTCATAAAGAAACTGTTACAACAGTACCCACAAATCTTTCTCTCTATCCTAGCAGTGTAGACGTAATTCACCCATTATCACTATACACATACTTTCAGCGCAAATACTTTGCTATGTTCATCTATGCTAATAAAACAGCCTCTGTATGTGTGTGTGTGTCAGCCAGTCAGCCCCATAGCTCCAAAAAAAAAAAAAAAGAACTTAGAAACCTGAAATATTTTACGCATAGTAAGGGAATTCTGAGTGTGTGTACATGGGTATTATTTTTTTCTCAAAATACTTTTAGCCAAATTTTTAGGTCTATAATTTTGCCCTTTAGCCCCTTAGCCATAAAAATAGAGAAGTAAATGCTGCCATCTGTCGCTTTGTACAACAAATTGTTAGGGATTATGTTTTTAATGATAATAACAGTTTTGTAACCACACGTTTAAAAAAAAGCATATATAAAAGTGTTAGAATTAGTGGCGGAAATGGTTATATTTAAATGTTTGTTCATTGTATTTCTGATTTTCAAATTGATTAAAAATCTTTTTAAATAAAAGTCGTTATTACCCATGCAGCGAAAACACAAATTTGAAATAAGATCAAATTTGTTTTTTCTGCTCCACGGGTAATAAC
>NW_013666839.1:133527-136090 GCF_000517525.1 Limulus polyphemus | reverse complement strand
AAAATAAAAGTCGTTATTACCCATGCAGCGAAAACACAAATTTGAAATAAGATCAAATTTGTTTTTTTCTGCTCCACGGTAATACGACTTTTATTTTAAAAAGATTTCAAAAACTTTAAGGAGATACAAATGATGCAAAACTTTCTTCAATCATTTTATAAAAATCATTTCTAAACGAGCAGTGCAGCTGTGTGTTTCACCAGTAAGTGAGAGGAGAGGAAACGCGTACTCAGGAAGAATATCACAAAAGGTAAGCGATATTTTCCATCATATTTAACTAGCCCTTAATAAATGTTGTTTAAGAGTCATAACGTAGGTAAATTAATATGTAGAATTATACACGGACTTTTATCTACGTTAAAATACGTGCTTCCGGCCCTCTTACCGGAGCCTTCATCGGGCAACAATGTACTGAGCGATAAAAATTCGTTTTAAAAAGGTATCTAGTCAACAGTCGTAACGTTAACTGACATCTGGTATTAAAGTTATTAAATGCATATAATTATGATGAATATAGAATATCATTCGACTGCTTCGATATAATAAAAGTAGGAAAAATACAATTATAGGTATTATGTAGAGAAAAAATAAAATAATTTTTCATATTTCAAATAGTACATTGTAAAATTAAATGTTTAATTTTATATCGAAACCACATAAATAATATGTTTGTGTCAGTTTCTAAATATTGTCTTGGATTTTAAATTACAAAGTAAGTTGACTAGTTTAGCAAGCTGAGAGAGCGATTGATTATACTAATTAAATAGAGGGCTGAACAAGAGTTTAGGTTTTATTCTGTACAACATTTTTTTAAAAACCTGTTGTTACAAAACTGTTATTGTTTTATATTTTTTAAAAGAAACCACGCATAGAAGTGTTAGAATTCATATTATTGGCGGAAATGATTATATTTAAATGTTTGTTCGTACTAATTTCATATTCATAGAATGATTGAAAAGAGTATGTATTTTTTGTTAATATTAGTACCTTTATGCAGTTGACATGTATTGTTACATGAAAATGGAAATTTTGATCCTTACCGTTTAAAAATAGCTAAACATCGGTCCTCTGTTTAGGAAATAGCCGGGCAACACTGGCTAGTATAAACAGTATAACCACATATCACTAGCTTCATTCAAGCAGCGGTATAACCACAAATAACTTGCTATACTAACACCACCAATGTATTCACCTTACCGTTTAAAAATAGCTAAACATCGGTCCTCTGTTCAGGAAATAGCCGGACAACGCTGGCTAGTATCAACAATATAATCACATATCACTAGCTTCATTCAAGCAGCGGTATAACCACAAATAACTTGCTATACTAACACCAACAATGTATTCATAAATTAGTCGCTATTTACAGGATAAAATTATAAAAATGGCCATTTTTATATCAAACTGTATTTTTCATAGTTTCAAAAATTGCTTTTTTAAGTGACTTATAAATTCGAGGAAAACTAGAAAACGAACATGACGTTGTGATGCCCTGGTGTTGCACTTAAGAAATATTTCTCTATACATGTTGAGATTATAACATTCGACTTTTTCAATAATATCTTAGAAATAGCCCATAGTAACCATATGGCTTAGAAAATAGCCCATAGTAACCATATGGCAGTTATGTTTGTTATATACTTATATACTTACTATATACTTATGAACATTATAAGCTAATTTGTTAGAAGCAATTTTCGGTTATTCTTGTTTTAAGAGTGGAAGTTTAAGAAAACAATGATAGCTAACATCACAAAAGTCCAGGTTTTATCCCCGCAAATGGGATGGCGCTGCCGCTTTGAGCTTAAACAAAATAAAAACACTACTAAACAGTATCTTAAATTAAGAAATATTTCAGATTTTTTTAACATTTATTTATTATAAATACAGCATGTACATTCGCCCCAAAACAGCCTTTCCGGGTTAGTTTAGTGTGTACAATCACAAGTATTTGTAAAATACATAGTACTATAACTGTACAAAACTGCCTAAAATATCGCTTGAAGATAGCCAACTGATCAATTGATGTATTTTAATCATTATAAATACGAATGATGTATTAAATCAACTACATTCATTATTGGGTAAATGTTTAGTTCTGATCTATATGTAGATAACTAGTTGACGTACCCGTTCAACGAATGGGGAAGACATGGGGATCCGCGGTGTGCCAATTACATTACAACCAGACACAAACTTTTGTCAAAAACAATGGTTTGGATTATGTTCTGAAGGTCTTCTGACGACATTTTTTGTGTCTTTATGCGAATACATCAAATTTGTATAAGTGTATACCGTTGCTGCTGCAAAGTGTTTCAGTTCCAAATATCATTATGACCACTCTTTGGTTGCTGGTAAATAAATATATATATATGTTGGCCCAGAATTAATTGTCTTCTGTAAATCTCTTTTATAAGGATAAAGTTTGATTTGCAGCATAACAAATCGTTAGTCCTTTGTCAGTCTAATGGCCCACCATGGCCAGGTGGTTAGGGTGCTCGACTCGCAATCTGCGGGTCGCGGGTTCGAACCCCCATCACATCAAACATGCTCGCCCTTTCAG
>NW_013666839.1:130711-133020 GCF_000517525.1 Limulus polyphemus | reverse complement strand
AAAAGAGTAGCCCAAGAGTTGGCGGTGGGTAGTGATGACTAGCTACCTTCCCTCTAGTCTTACACTGCTAAATTAGGGACGGCTTTGCGCGAAATTAAAAAATAAACAAACAAACTTGTCAGTCTATGTACTGTTCGCATGCTCTCATATTAATCTGAAACAGATGAAGATGCCATGTTACCATGACAAAAATTTGTTCAAATAATTGCCTTTTAGAATTCAAATCATTTGTTAGATATGTAGATAACACTGTTGTCATATTTAAGAATCAAAACCAAATCAGTTACTTTCTGGAACAAACAATATTCAAATATAGAATTGTTCGTTGAAATTGCATATATACTCCTCTTCTTGGATATCCTTGTTCAACATATGGAAACAGGCTTTGAAATAAGATCCTATCATAAGTAAACTGGTACTGGCTTATTTGCTAATTCTTCAAGCCCAACCTGAATACAATTTTGACATTCGGAAATTTTTCACTCACTAACATTTCATCTCTTTTCCAACATCAGAGAAATCATTTCCTTCAATTCATCGTTGGCAGTATTAAAACGACTGATAAACTCTCAAATAAAACAAATCCTGTGATTCTTTCAACTGTAAACAAACTGACCACACCACTTGTGTTATCCTATAATAGTGACACGTCATTTACCTAAAAGATCAACTTATATCTCATATCTACAAATGAATCTTTATGATATCTTCGGAAGCTCTTTCAGGATTTGTACGTTTTTTTTCACACAAGGACCAACTTTCTAAACTCCAAAGATCGATAGTTGTGTATAAATATACTATTCCTTTGTGCTACAGAGGTTATATTGGGACAATATGATATTTAAAATAAATGATTAAAGCACTCATCTTTTACCCTACATAATAACTTGCATGTCCTATTGCACTAACAAGAGTGTGATTCTGAAATTAAGAAATAATAGTTTAGGATTTAATTTTTAGCATTAAATGGAACAGAACTGCCCTAAAAGAGATAAGGGTCATCATTACGATAAGACCTGCCATTAGTGTGTATGAATCATCATTCAAATTACTAACCAGAATATAAGAAAAAAGTTTTTATTCTTTGGTAAAATGTAAAGAATTAGTAAAGTGTTTGGGGGAACTTTTAGACCACGCTGTATATGTATAAAATTCTGACTTTTTAAAATATGTCTCTTGGAACCCATTGTTGCGTCTCACCGGAAGCGAATATAATGTTTCTAATAATCCAAATAGCTTTGAATGTATAAAACTGAACTCAGAGATATAACATAAAAAACACATAAAGCTTATTTTCCTAAAACACAGCTATACTATATAATACTTCTACATATTCAAAGCATATTCGTAAAAAACACCGCGTCGTTTAGACCAAAATAATATAAATATCGTTCTATATTAATATCTTAGGGTTTATAATTGATCTGAACATTGCACCAGTCTTTTTTATTCGACACATTTTTATCAATGTTTCTTTGAAAGGTTTGAGTTAATGAGATGCCGTTACTAGTTTTTACGGAAAATATGTCGTTCAAGTACAGGTGGAAGCCTTTCTGTATTTGTACACCTATAAAGAATTTCCGGTTTCAATATTCTTCAGTATGGTGTATATAGTTTTGCAACTTTTTGTTATTCCTTATATACTAATAACAGCAAATACTTATGTTCACAGCATGCTAAGTGGTTTACTCTCATTGACTTTTTCATTAAAAATCTTATATCTGTTAAGGTGTTTAATACTCTACGCAGAGAATAAATATCAGCTATTCTAAAGGCATACTTGTGAAAGCTAAGAACTAAGTCATAAATATATCTTCACTCTCGCTTAAGAGATAAAAATTGCTCTTTAAAAACAGCCATTAATTTTTTTACACGAGTACTAATATAATGTCGTCATTTACTCAAAACTCCATTGAAATTATTTTCTCAAGCTGTTACTAATAAACATTGATCTATTTGTTAACCTCCATTCCTGATTTCTTCACAATGTTCTGTAGCAAAAGCTGAAGGAATAGATTATACCACTAGAAACCGGGTTTCGATACCCGTGGTGGGTAACGCACAGATAGCCCTTGTGTAGCTTTGGGATTAATAACAAACAACAACAACCTCCTCACACTAAGTTCATATGTTTTGGGAAGATACCATTTAAACAATAATTAACAAAAGGTTTATATATAAAAAATCTAGAAATATTTGGATATGTTACATTAATTGTGCGCTACATTGTAGTTGTCAGTTTGTTTATATATATACACCTGGAAAAAAGTTAAGCACCCCCAAATATTTTTCAGGATTGCTTATTGAAA
>NW_013666839.1:127439-129753 GCF_000517525.1 Limulus polyphemus | reverse complement strand
TCACACCGGTCGAACACAACTCTACATCTCCTTCTTTCCAAACAACTCACACCGGTCGAACACAACTCTACATCTCCTTCTTTGGAAAGTAGTCACACAAATCGAATAAAACTCTGCATCACCTTCTTTCAAAACTAGTCACACCGGTCGAACATAACTCTACATCTCCTTCTTTCAGAACTAGTCACATAGATCGAACATAACTCTACATTTCCTTCTTTCAAAACTACTCACATCGGTCGAACATAACTTTTCATCTTCTTCTTTGGAAACTAATCACACAGATCGAATATAACTCTGCATTTCTATCTTTCAAAACTAGTCACACCGCTTGAACATAACTCGACATCTCCTTCTTTCAAAACTAATCACACAGATCGAACATAACTCGACATCTCCTTCTTTCAAAATTAGTCACAAAGATAGAACATAACTCTACATCTCCTTCTTTCAAAACTATTCACACCGGTCTAACATAACTCGACATCTCCTTCTTTGGAAAGTAGTCACACATATCGAACATAATTCTACATCACCTTCTTTCAAAATTAGTAACACAGATCGAACATAACTCTACATTTCCTTCTTTAGAAACTAGTCACACCGGTCGAACATAACTCTTCATCTTTTTCTTTGCAAACTCATCATACAGATCGAATATAACTCTGCATCTCCTTATTTCAAAACTAGTCACACCCGTCGAACATAACTCTACATCTCCTTCTTTCAAAACTAGTCACACCGGTCGAACATAACTCGACATCTCCTTCTTTGGAAACTAGTCACACAGATCGAATATAACTCTGCATCACCTTCTTTCAAAACTAGTCACACCGGTCGAACATAACTCTACATCTCCTTCTTTCAGAACTAGTCACATAGATCGAACATAACTCTTCATCTTTTTCTTTGCAAACTAATCACACAGATCGAATATAACTCCGCATCTCCTTCTTTCAAAACTAGTCACACCGGTCGAACATAACTCGACATCTCCTTCTTTCAAAACTAGTCACACTGGTCGAACATAACTCTACATCTCCTTCTTTCCAAACTAGTCACACCGGTCGAACATAACTCTACATCTTCTTCTTTCCAAACTACTCACACCACTCGAACATAACTCTACATCTTCTTTGGTAAGTAGTCACACAGATCGAACATAACTCTGCATCTCTTTTTTTCAAAACTTGTCACACCGGTCGAACATAACTCTACATTTCCTTCTTTCAAAACTAGTCACAAAGATCGAACATAACTCCTCAGCTTCTTCTTTCAAAACTACTCACACTGGTCGAACATAACTCTACATTGTCTCTCTTTCAAAACTAGTCACACCGGTCGAACATAACTCGACATTTCCTTCTTTGGAAATTAGTCACACAGATCAAACATAATTCTACATAACCTTCTTTCAAAACTAGTAACACAGATCGAACATAATTCTACATTTTCTTCTTTGGAAACTAGTCACACAGATCGAACATAACTCCACATCTCCTTCTTTCAAAACTAGTAACACATATCGAACATAACTCTACATCTCCTTCTTTCAAAACTATTCACACCGGTCTAACATTACTATACATGTCCTTCTTTCAAAACTAGTCACACCGGTCGAACATAACTCGACATTTCCTTCTTTGGAAATTAGTCACACAGATCAAACATAATTCTGCATCACCTACTTTCAAAACTGGTAACACAGATCGAACATAACTCTACATCTCCTTCTTTCCAAACTACTCACACCAGTCGAACATAACTCTACATCTTCTTCTTTGGAAAGGTGTCACACCGATCGAACATAAATCTGCATCTCTTTCTTTCAAAATTAATCACACTAGTCGAACATAACTCTACATCTCCTTTATTGGAAACTAGTAACACAGATCGAACATAATTCTACACCACCTTCTTTCAAAACTAGTCACAAAGATCGAACATAACTCTACATCTCCTTCTTTCAAAACTAGTCACAAAGACGGTACATAAATCTACATCTCCTTCTTTCAAAACTAGTCACAAAGATCGAACATAACTTTACATTTCCTTCTTTCAAAACTAGTCACAAAGATCGAACATAACTCTACATCTCCTTTTCAAACTATTTACACCGGTCGAACATAACTCGACATCTCCTTCTTTCAAAACTAATCACACTGGTCGAGCATAACTCTACATCTCTTTCTTTCAGAATTAGTCACACCGGTCGAACATAACTCTACATCTCCTTCTTTCAAAACTAGTCACAAAGATCGAACATAACTTTACATTTCCTTCTTTCAAAACTAGTCACAAAGATCGAACATAA
>NW_013666839.1:107848-126596 GCF_000517525.1 Limulus polyphemus | reverse complement strand
CTTTCAAAACTACTCATACTGGTCGACCATAGCTCTTCATCTTCTTCTTTCAAAACTACTCACACTGGTCGAACATAACTCTACATCTTCTTCCTTTGAAAATAGTAACACAAATCGAATATAACTCTGCATCACCTTCTTTCAAAACTAGTCACACCAGTCGAACATAACTCTACATCTCCTTCTTTCCAAACCACTCACACCGGTCGAACATAACTCTACATCACCTTCTTTCAAAACTAGTCACAAAGATCGAACATAACTCTACATCTCCTTCTTTCAAAACTAGTCACAAAAATCGAACATAACTTTTCATTTCCTTCTTTCAAACTAGTCACAAAGATCGAACATAACTCTACATCTCCTTTTTCAAAACTACTTACACTGGTCGAACATAACTCTACATCTTCTTCTTTGGAAAGTAGTCACACAAATCGAATACAACTCTGCATCTCCTTCTTTCAAAACTAGTCACAAAGATCGAACATAACTTTACATCTCTTTCTTTCAAAACTATTCACACCGGTCTAACATAACTCTACATGTCCTTTTTTCAAAACTACTCACACTGGTCGAATATAACTCTGGATCTCCTTCTTTCAAAACTAATCACACATATCGAACATAACTCTACATCTTCTTCTTTCAAAACTAGTCACAAAGATCGACATAACTGAACATCTCCTTCTTTCAAAACTAGTCACATCGGTCGAACATAACTCTACATGTCCTTCTTTCAAAATTACTCACACTGGTCGAAGATAACTCTACATCTCCTTTTTTGGAAAGTAGTCACACAGATCGAACATAATTCTACATCACCTTCTTTCAAAACTAGTAACACAGCTCGAACATAATTCTACATTTTCTTCTTTGGAAACTAGTCACACAGATCGAACATAACTCCACATCTCCTTCTTTCAAAACTACTAACACAGATCGAACATAATTCTGCATCACCTTCTTTCAAAACTACTCACTCCAGTCCAACATAACTCTACATCTTCTTCTTTGGAAAGTAGTCACACAGATCGAACATAACTCTACATCTTCTTCTTTCAAAACTAGTCACAAAGATCGACATAACTGAACATCTCCTTCTTTCAAAACTAGTCACATCGGTCGAACATAACTCTACATGTCCTTCTTTCAAAATTACCCACACTGGTCGAACATAACTCTACATCTCCTTCTTTGGAACTAGTCACACAGATCGAACATAACTCTACATCTCCTTCTTTCAAATCTAGACTCTAGATCGAGCATAACTGTACATCTCCTTCTTTCAAAACTAGTAACACAGATCGAACACAACTCTACATCTCATTCTTTCAAATGTAGTCACATAGATCGAACATAACTCTACATCTCCTTCTTTTAAATCTAGTCACACAGATCGAACATAACTCTTTATCTTCTTTTTGTCTAAATGGTGACTATAATATCTCTCCATCCTTTCTTTAATTTTACTTTGATTAACAGTATTGGTTAGAATGTTAAATATATCTACTTTCATTTTTTATTTTACTTTTAATATAGAGATTATTTTGGATTGTTAGCTTAGTATGTGGATTTAGGATTAAAATAAATCTTTGTGAGATTACTTATGGCTAACAACGAGGATACCTAACTGATGAAATAGTGCTTTCGTATCTTTGCAAGTACAATATATTTAATTAGGTATGCTCATTACGGGTTGATTGTTTTATCTAAGTAGATAGCTTGCTCTGATGGGAAAATTAATATTATTTTTTCTGCTGACATGCGTAAAACTTTTTGACGTTTTATTTCGTTGTTTAATAAATTGTTTGTACAGAAAACCTTGTAAAATTAAAAAAGATTTGTCTAAAGGCATACATGTCTTTCCTGCCACAACTTATAGTTCTTGCAAGTAGATGTTGAATATTTTGCAGTGCATTTGTTTGAATACTTATTAACCCTATACGCAAAATATAATTAATATCCGACTAAGATTATTAAATGTGTACTTAATATCCGACTAGGATTACTAAATGTGTACTTAATATCCGACTAGGATTACTAAATGTGTACTTAATATCCGACTAGGATTACTAAATGTGTACTTAATATCCGATTAGTATTACTAAACATGTACTTAATATCCGACTAGGATTACTAAATGTGTACTTAATATCCGACTAGGATTACTAAACGTGTACTTAATATCCGACTAGGATTACTAAACGTGTACTTAATATCCGATTAGGATTACTAAACGTGTACTTAATATCCGAAGACGACTATTAAACATGACTAGTGTTTTAAACATACTAACATCTCACTTCAGCGTAGAAGCTGAACAGTTTTCATCAAATGAAAATTTACTGTGAAGTAATCTTAACTCATAGTAGATTCAGAACCGATATCAAGACCAATAAGCCTTGTTCTGAAGTAGAACGCCAAGTACATCCTAATATTTTAACACAATTAGGCTAAAATATCACAGAGGATATCACCAACTATACTCTGCTAGCATGAACTTACTGGATAATTTTATTCTCTGTACGCTGCGATTACTTTCACTTCAATAATCTGGGTTTTGAATCTGATCATTTACTGTTGTTTCAGAAATATCAAACGTAAAATATCCATATTATCACTATATAAAACATAGTAAAAGTCTGTTTCAAGTATCAGCAGAGCTATGAATGTTTTCTTTCATGCATGTATACCACAGCTGATACACAGGTAGTTTTAACTACCACAGCTGATACACAGGTAGTTTTATCTACCACAGCTGATGCAAACGTAGTTTTATCTATCACAGCTGATACACACGTAGTTTTATCTACCATTGCTGATACACACGTACATTTTATCTATCACAGCTGATACACACGTAGTTTTATCTACCATTGCTGATACACACGTACATTTTATCTATCACAGCTGATACACACGTAGTTTTATCTACCATTGCTGATACACACGTACATTTTATCTATCACAGCTGATACACGCGTAATTTGTATCTTCCATGGCTGGTCATAAAAGCTTTCCACCAACCAGTGCCCACAACAGCGTGGGAAAAACACTTACATATAATCTGAAAAATAGTTATAATTAAACCACAGAATATGTAGTATTCTGACTTAGCGATATGTGTTTTACAGCCCATTGTTATGTACTCTGTTATGCACAGATCTACTGCATGCTTTAACATTGTTATGAATCTTGTAACTGGTACAGAACAGCGAAAGTGCGATGGAAATAAAGAAGGACAGTGTAAAACTGATATTCAATGTATTTAATTTCACAGATGTTTAGATAAGGGCATCATACTCACAAAAGTAATGAGCTGATTCTAATGGCTAAAGTTAAAATACGGATGACTTTTTAAACACCATGAAACATCAGATACCTTAGTTCTAGCTTAAACTTTAAAAAAATGGTGAAACTTCGACGCGACAGTTCTCAAGCTCCATGAGAGGTCCGCTTTGTGTTGTTTATATTACTTTTTGTTTCATAAAAATGGCGGGAATTAGTACTAAACTCCGCGTGTATTCATCATATATATCATTTCACGTGGGAATCTAGTTCAGTTATACTACCCTTTACAATATACTTCTCTGCTTCATCCGCAATCAATCACGCATACTAATTAAGCCTTTAAGCGCTCTACCAACATGCGTTCTTCTACTTGACCCTAGTTAATCTCCCTTTTCAGGGAACCGGGTCACTGTGGACAAGTGGAACAAGTCCATATCCATTCGCATGTATATTTAAACATGAAAGTACTTTGATATTCAAAGTTTATTACTTAAAGCTCTTTTACTCTCAAATTCTTCGGAGATGTTATGAGGAGCACTCTACAAGAGCACTCAGTAGCACCTTGACAGAGAATGGTGAACGGTTGGGAGCCAATGTATACGACTTTGTAATATATATGCTATAATACCAGAGCTCTTGGCGAGCGCGTTCTCGTGCTTGCGGCACGCGGTAGCACGTCCTGTGCAAGGCTTATTTACCCACCATTCAGCAATTCAATGGACGGGTGTAGAGCTTTTCAACAACGTTCGCTCCTAGGCAGGCGTGTTGAATGGTTTTCAATTTTACATCAGACAATGACCAAATCAGCCTGAATGGGCTCCATGTTGATCTCGTTACACCAGGCAATAATAAACGTCGATTTGCCCTGAATAGGCGGCATTTGTCCCCCGTCTTTCATTATGTCACGGACAAAGGGCCCCCTTTCAGTCAGTATTCTCTCCTATTCATAACGGCTTCTCCCCGCCACTTTTGTTGGCCTCACCGTTTCCATATGTGTTCAAACCCAACGTATTACGCCTCACCTCCGCTTTTCAATCCGTCTAGTCGTCCACAAAGCTGTGTTAGGAGCCTCTTTTCTCAGTAGCGGCCTTTGAGACGAAAAGTTTTCCACGCTGAATTATAAAGGGAAAAACGCAAAGCATCTCGCGAGCTACTGAAGTGGAAACAGAATCGAGCTCAGTGTATGATGAGAATCTTGCTAGGAAAAACCACTTGAGTGCGTGTCGAATGTGCCCACATGACACGTGTTCGTGAGATTACACCCAGACTTATTAAAATATAACTCACTTGTGCAGGCTTTTGAACATCCACCTTCAGTCATGATGAAATTATTGAAAGTATTTGATCGGAAAATGCGATATTGTGGTTACATAGAGAAACAGTTTAAGTAACGTGTATAGCTTACCACAAATTTACAATATAAAGAACGAAGCTTTAGTATAGCTTTTCACACTGTAACATTTCGTGCAACTATTTTACAATATAAAGAACGGAGCTGTATAACCTTTCGGATAATGAAGCGTTTCATGCAACAAATTTAAAAAAATGAAAGAACGAAGCTCTATAATTTTCACAGTGTAGCATTTCGTGTAACAATTTTACGGTAGAAAAATTAAAGCTGTATAACTTCTCTGAGAGTGTAGCATTTCGTGTAACAATTTTACAGTAGAAAAATTAAAGCTGTATAGCTTCTCTGAGAGTGTAGCATTTCGTGTAACAATTTTACATTAGAAAAATTGAAGCTGTATAGCTTCTCTCAGAGTGTAGAATTTCGTGTAATAGTTTTACAGAATAAAGAAGATGTATAATTTTTCGTGCTCCTCAGTTGTTCAGCGGTAAGTCAGAGGGCTTATAACGCTAAAAACCGGGCTTCGATACCCCTGGTGGACACAGTTCAGATAGCTCATTGTATAGCTATGCCCTTAACGACAAAAAAGTAAGCAAAGAAATTTTTCATAGTATAGCGTTTCGTGTAACAATTTCACAACAGAAAGAATTGGGATGTGTAACTTTTCGTAGAGCGCAGAATTTCCCACAACAAAGTTACTGTAGAAGGATACATTTTCACAGAATGTAGCATTTTGTGTAACAATTTTACAATTGAAAGAACGAAGCTAAAATTATTTGTAGAGTATAGCATTGCATATCATAATTCTAATGCCAGTTCTTGTTGTGCAACAGATTTCTTTCGAGTTTAATAACATTTGTTTTTCATATATTTCATATTGATGTAGTCAATTAACTAAAAAAACAAAAGACATTTCAGTTTATTTTGGTTTTCATGGCGGCCAAAGATAGCACTAAAATACGAAACTTTGTATTTATTTTGGCTTTAATGGCGGCCAGAGATAGCACTAAAATACGAAACTTTGTATTTATTTTGGCTTTAATGGCGGCCAGCGATAGCACTAAAATACGAAACCTTGTGTTTATTTTGGCTTTAATGGCGGCCAGAGATAGCACTAAAATACGAAACTTTGTGTTTATTTTGGCTTTAATGGCAGCCAGCGATAGCACTAAAATACGAAACTTTGTGTTTATTTTGGCTTTAATGGCGGCCAAAGATATCACTAAAATACGAAACTTTGTTGCAATACTTTTTTATAATTTTCATGAAGTGAATTGAAGTATTTATCGATAAAGCAGCTAATATTTCAGTAAACCTGGCTATAGATATAGCTAATATGTTTAAAGAGTTATATTATTTGTAACACCATTGCACTAAGTGGGATAATTTATCTTGTCGATGTGTCTCTAGGCAAATACTACTGAATTCACAACTTAGAATTAATAAATAACTGTATAAAAGGAGATAAGTATTCTTTACTAGTAAGCCATATAGGAACACTCCATGATGACGTCAGCTTTCTGAATTATTTCTACTTACAAGCATATGTTAGAGAAAAACTGCTTACTGTAACAACGACAATAAAAGAAGAAAACATATCCAATTCAAACGTTGTAATTCCGGCATTGTTGCAATTTGAGTGCGGATGATATGCTTGATCCTTGTTTATCTTCGTCCACCTGTCGGCATTTCAACAAACCAGTAGGTCGTGAGAAATCCTGACATCCACTTATACAATAAACGAAACAATATGTGGTAATATAACGCTTTGAGGACACATGAACTCCGAACTGCCGTCAACCATTCGATTCAACGTGTCGCTGCTTAGGTCGGAGAACGTTCTTCTAAGCGTGGAAACTGACATTTCTATGTCTGTAGACAAGACACGTGTTACTGTTCCTTTCTAACGTTAATAACCTATCTTTGTAATACTGATTGTTTTATATACCAGTACTTTATCTATTTAAACGTTTCTCCTGCAATTTTCATATGATTAAAACTTTATTTATCCATAGGTTTATTTCTGACCCAAAGACAACTTCGACAACAGAAAATGTTCAGAAGAAAAAACTACAGTTGCTATTTAATTATATTAATTATTAGCAAACTAGGAAAACAAATTCAGGAAATAACAGCTCACATAAAGTGGATGATAGAGAGAATTTATTTCCATCTTTCTCTCCACATTAAATATCATAATATGTTTCATGTTATCGTATTATTTATTTTATTCCAATTTGAAATAATTGTTGTTGTTTTTTAACTTGTATTAAAAATCTGTAGAATTTCATGAATTCTACAATAACACTTATATTGATGTAAAACTTTCAAAAGGGCTTTTTTTTTTGGCTGGAATTGATATTTCCAATCTTTAATTCCGCTGTTCTCTGATGTTTTATTAGCACTAACACAAAATAATTTATTTCAGACTAATGATTCCATATTAGTGTAGAATAAAGCTGAGCAGACGCACTGAATTTAACTTCCTTGCATAATGATACACGTGTGATTAAAAACATTGGAAAATACATAACTCAGCACAGAAGGCTGATAAGTTGGATTGTGTAAGCAATAGATTTTCAACACATGTTTAAAGCATGCAGAGGGTTTGAGTTTCAAGAAAATGGAAAAAAAATTAAAGATTTTACAAGTATATTTTTTGTTTGTTTGTTTTGAATTTCGCGCAAAGCTACACGAGGGCTATCTGCGCTTGCCGTCCCTAATTTAGCAGTGTAAGACTAGAGGGAAGGCAGCTAGTCATCACCACCCACCGCCAACTCTTGGGCTACTCTTTTACCAACGAATAGTGGGATTGACCGTCACATTATAATGCCCCTACGGCTAAAAGGGCGAGCATGTTTGGTGGGACGGGGATTCGAACTTGCGACCCTCAGATTGCGAGTCGAGTGCCCTAACCACCTCGCCATGCCAGGCCTTAAAAGTATCTATAAGTTATTTATTTTTAAACTTTAATGTGTTTGTAATATACAAAAACAGTTTTAAATACATTTCTAAATTGTAACGAAATTTCGTATCATCCCAATTTATTACGAACAAAATTTTGCTCACCTTTATTAAAGGTTCCCTGGTGGGTAAGAGGTATTCTAACTTTCATAATTTCTCAGTACTGAACCAAATACACCAACCAGAGAGGTATTCTAAGTTTCATAATTTCTTCGTACTGAACCAAATACACCAACTTCAGAGAGGTATTCTAACTTTCATAATTTCTTAGTACTGAACCAAATACACCAACTTCAGAGAGGTATTCTAACTTTCATAATTTCTCAGTACTGAACCAAATACACCAACTACAGAGAGGTATTCTAAGTTTCATAATTTCTTCGTACTGAACCAAATACACCAACTTCAGAGAGGTATTCTAACTTTCATAATTTCTCAGTACTGAACCAAATACACCAACTTCAGAAAGGTATTCTAGCTTTCATAATTTCTCAGTACTGAACCAAATACACCAACTTCAGAGAGGTATTCTAACTTTCATAATTTCTTAGTACTGAACCAAATACACCAACTCCAGAGAGGTATTCTAACTTTCATAATTTCTCAGTACTGAACCAAATACACCAACTACAGAGAGGTATTCTAACTTTCATAATTTCTCAGTACTGAACCAAATACACCAACTACAGAGAGGTATTCTAACTTTCATAATTTCTTAGTACTGAACCAAGTACACCAACTTCAGAAACAACATAACTTCCATACGTTTTCAGTACTGATCTATATAAGCGCTTCCAGGGAAGTATAACTTCAATACATTTCAGTGCTGTCTAAATACACCAATTTCAGAAGGATATTCTTACCTTCCATATGGCCCCGCAGTGGCACAGCGGTATGTCTGCGAACTTATAACGCTAGAATCCGGATTTCGATACCCGTGGTGAACAGAGCACAGGTAGCCCATTGTGTAGAAAACTTTTAAACCATAATAAAAACCTGCTTAATGCAATAAAACTCCGCTAGTAAACGTTTTAACCAGGTATAAACACCTGCTTAACGTAAAAAAAAACTTCGTGAGAAAACTTTTCAAGAAGGCTTGAAAACCTACTTAACGTTATAAAATTCCGCGATAAGACTTTTTAACCACTACATAGTATGTAGCTGAAAGGATTGACTTCCTTCTTACTGAACGCAATAGAACAAATAATCATTTAAACGTAAAGCCCCCCCCCTTTAGTGGCACAGCGGTAAATCTAAATAACAATCCTAAGTCGTTGAAAAATTAGATTTGAATTTTTTTTATTCCTCAAATGTAAAATTAGATTTGAATTTTTTTTATTCCTCAAAATGCAAATGATATTATATCTACTGTTGGCCAACGTAAATGGCTGAAAAACAATTAAAAAACATCAAATCTTTGTTTCAGTCGTGAGAATGAGAAATTAAATGTTTCAGAATGCTCGATGCATCCGGATCTGTACTCTACTGTCGAAATGGGAAGATATGAAGCACCATCCATCACATCCAATAACAAATAAACATATCTGTTAAATCCTCTAAGATCAAGGTTTGTTTGTTTATAATTTAGCACAAAGATACACAATGGGATATCTGTGCTCTGCCCTCCACGAGTATCGAAACCCGGTTTCTAGCGTTGTGAGCCCACAGACATGCCGCTGTGCTACTGGGGGGGGGGGGGTATCGAGTATATTAAATATTGTTTTATACTCTAAGCTCAGCTCGTGACATGATTTTTGATAACATTAATGTTTCACTTTAAAATGTAGCAATATACATTCCTTTAGTGTATTTGTTGTTGTTTTGATCCATTTTATCTTATATAAATGTTACCTGGCAATTGATTAATATATTAAACAACCAGAAAGAAACATATTTGTTGAAGAGTTTAGCGCCATCTGTAGGCACTGTTGTAAAACTGTTTTGTTTGAAATTGAAATTTGCTAATATATATATACATTAATTGTAATAATAAAAATCATATAGACACAATAATTTATTTCTCTATGCTCTTTCTTAAAGGTATTATTGGTATTAAAATACGTTGACACAGATCCTATTTTCATTAACAAGGGCAATTAGCATTAAATCACCATGTATATTATCTACGATAGTGATTTTCAAACGGTGGTACATGGGGTTTTGGAAGTGATATATGGGGATCGATTAAGGAAACTTCATGTTCCGCATAATGGTAACATAAATGCTACTAATGTTAAATATGTATAATTTTCTACAAATGCCACTAGTCCAGCTAAGTAATCAAGACATCTAAATAACTTTGTAATGTATTTCGCATAATTGTACAAATAAAGTTTTGATTTAGTGAATGGTACACAGGCTGAAAGGATTGACCTAAAGTTTAAATTGCTGTTGTTGCGTCAGCGAGGTCACGTGACTAGTGCCACGCCACCTGCTTTCTAGAACTATCCAGTTCCTTCGGGAGTGCTCTAGCATTTACTAGATTGGGGGTGGTCTGGTATATATAAGATGGTCACGGCGTGACGTGATAATAGTGTGTGTGTAGGTAGTGAGTAATTGAACTGCAGTCGGAGAGTATTGTTATAACGTTTGTTATAGAGCGACTGTTGAAAATAAGTGTATCTGTAAAGTTATATTCAGAAAGAATAAACCAGTTTTATTAAGTAAGGACTTGTGTCGCTAAAGTTTCGTCGGAACGAAGTTACGGAAAAATCAGTTAACAAACGGAGACGTAACACTATTTTTGATTTAATAATCTATATACGTGTAATTATTATCAACGAACATTTTTTTACTTTAATCTTCATCATAAAACAATATATTTACGACACGTTTTTATAAAGTCAGGTATAATTATAACTTTACATTATAGGAAACAAACACCAGGTTTTGCACCTGAAAAGCTGTTATCTAGCTAACTCCCCGAAAACCCCGTATTGGAAAACGCTACAACTAACCGATTTTTCGACTTACGAAATTACAAAGTTGTTTGTCCGCTGGCTATTATGAACCATCGAAATATGTTATTACTTTTTATTAAACGAATGTTAAAAGTCATATGTTTCAGAAGATCTATTTATCTGATCAACAAACTTTATTTGAAACTTTTTTTTTTTTTCATCAAGTGTCGTTATATAGGCAGTACATTCATTCTTATATCAAGTAATTGTTTTTCCTTTAAAGTCAGAGCCTGGATCTGTTTCTTTCTTTTATTCACTAAAATTTTGACATAAATTAATGTATTTTACAGCATGATAACCGTATAGATCTATACGGGCGTCGTTAAGCTGACAGTGCATTCTGACTTTAAATCTAATATATAGAAAGATATTTGCACGTGTAATGAATGGAACAAACTAAACAAAAGAAAACATGTTCTGTGCTTTACTAGTAAAAGTAAACAGCTCATTACTTACAGGTTTAAGTTGTTTGTTGTTTAACATGAAATAAAGACGATTATTAATATATATATCTGTGTTTTGTAAGTTACTTGATCCACTTGCTCGCTACATTGTGCTATATATCGTTACTGCACCACATTTTAATCCAGTCGTTGAGTCAACAGGTACGATGGTACCAGTCAATGATACGACCTCAGATGTGTTGTGACGTAAACTTGTCATATTTGTCTAACTAAACTTTGGCAAAGAAAATCACCGTTATATTGCTATAGATACTTATCATACTTAGGGACCATAATAGGTATTTTCTCTTATTGTAACAAACAGAAGTTTGCTGGCTGATGAAAATACGGACTATATATATTATCATTATTTACCATAACCTTTCATCCGCTTTAGCTATATTTGTTTAACTACAGATCGTTGGTTTCAAAACTGATTCTGTGGTTTATTCTTTCTCTAAACATTTCCAAGTCCAAACGTAGTAAGCGTCTAATGAAAAGGTTCACCTGCGGCGCCAGGCAAAACCTCATTTGTAGATAACGTTTGTTATAACTAGAAACCGATATCTTTTGTGGCAAGGAAACAATAGACTGAAAGACCCTTTTTGTCCCCTATTACACTGGCTACGTAATATTAGGCTTAACAACAGAAGCGGAGGCGGTCGGTGTACTTGAGTATCCTTCATGCGAATACTGCTTTACTTTACACACAGTAACTATAAGCCATTACTTGGGCGATAGATTGATTATTATTGTGAATATGTCAGCCTTTGTTCGCACCATATTATAACACGTTTCATAACATAGTCGCTCGTGCACCAATTTCCTAAATGTCCAGCTCTCCATGCGACCACAAAAGCCGTACTCGGACATCAAATAATAATAACAACAAAAAGTCGATATGCTGCACATGCATGCCGTCCTACCTATTTCTATACATAACGATTAGCGCGCACATGATTAATGCACGGGTTTATTCGTGGATACATGGCGTGCATAATGGTGTATAGCGCACGTGTTTAATGTATCAACACACAACATACAGTGGTTTTTTTTTAGGACAGTATGTTAGTGAACGAGAATATTTCATATAGACGAACTTTAGTAAACGCTGTTCTCTAAGCATAAGAATAAACAATAACCAACTAAGTATCTTATTAAGAGTTACGAATAAAAAGAACTTGGTTAAACAAAATAATATGATATACTTCTATTTATATAGAAACCTGATAATTATGAGAATAATATATATATACTGGCGTGTAGCCCGTCAAATATGACGGGGCAAGTACTGCCACCCCCACACCTTAGTATATCCTAATCTCACATTTTATAGCTAACTGAAATAAATAAATTTTGTGAAATCAAGCTTGACCAACAAAGAAGCAGGAAAGTGCAGTCGATGCAGTCAAACGCCGGTAAATTCCTTTGTGAGCCAATCAAGACTAAGATCATTCATGAAATAAATTCGTGGCGTATTCATAAAATAAATATTGGTAAAAATCAGTTACATTAACAACTTGTATTATATAGAAAAGCCAGTGCGTTTTGGTAACATTACGTTCCAACAATGGCTTTTATGTCATGTTGCTTAGCAACAAATTAAAACCTAATATTGTTGTTAGTCTATGTACTGAAAGTATAAAAAGAAATGTATAGACAACAAAACTGGGAAAATATTTGTTGATTTCTTGACCCCCGTTGATTAAAGAGGTTTGTTTTTATTTAAAACGTTGGAGATATAACAGAAAATAGCTTAATTCAGAAACGAAGTAAGTTTAAAACTGAATCGATATTTTTAGTTTAAAGATAAATTTTATTCACTTGACTCTAGGCTAGGTGATCCCACACTACGTTTTTACTTTAGGCTTATCATACCAACACTCACTACTCTTACAAGGTTTCACGGCACACACCCCGCTCACAGCCCCCTTTCACCCCATCACTAAAATGTAATTAGCAGACAGTACTCGAACTATTATATCTGAATAAATGCATTTTGGCTTTCATGACTCCTCCTATTTTGGGAAATCGAGCGTTACGTGACGCGACACACAGTGGCTTTTGTATAGGTTAGATATCGGGAAGTTAAGACTGTGTTGCGTCAGCGAGGTCACATGACTAGTGTCACGCCACTTCTCTCGAACCTTCGTGAATTGTCGGGAGATTACTAGATATAGGGTAGTCTGGTATATATAAGATGGTCACAACGTGACGGGACAACAGTGTGTGTGTAGGTAGTGAGTAATTGAACTGCAGTCAGAAATTATTGTTGAAGTTAACGTTCGTTCGTTACAGTGTTGTTTTAGCGCGAGTATTGAGATTAAGTGTATCGCAGAGTTATATTCGGAAAGAATAAACCAGTTTTATTAAGTAAGGACTTGTGTCGTAAAAGTTTCGTCGGAACGAAGTTACGGAAAATCAATTAACAAACGGAGACGTAACAACTGGTATAATAGACATAAGTTCAAATATATATATAATTGTGTGTATGTGTACAAATAAATCAAAAACATCACAAAGAAATTCAAAAATCAAAATTAATTTTTCATTACCACTCCTTGTTGTTATCATTAAAACTCATAATGGATAATGTCTGTGGCCAAAGCACTCAAACGTGTTGGGGATATTCTATCAATCAGGCAAGATCTCTCACCGACGTCAAACTAGCTAATAACTACGGAAAGGGTTAGGAGTTGAATGGTTGAACCCACAACCTCTCAGCTCCTACTGCCTTTCTCTGTCTGCAGTCAGTTGTGGGAATACAGTTATCCTTAATATTTAGACACAACCTTAAAGTAGAAATAAACCACCCTAAATTGCTACAATGTAAAACTCCCAACCTTCAGCCTTTTATGAGATGTACAAAAAGGCAAAAATATTCTCATAGTAGAATTAAAGAATAAAAGAAGTTTACTTGAAGACATAAAATGACGTTGTTAGTCTTTTTTAAAAAACATACTTATGTGCTTTAGTTTTAAGCATTTTACTGGACTTAAAGTTGTTATCACAAGATCAATTCCTCTTTTTATTTCTTTAAAATTTGTTCAATACCTTCTTATTTGACATCCTTAAAAACTTTCATGTCGACCCCTTACTTTAATCATGTATTTAATAAACTTTCGTTTATGTTTATCTTATTATGATGAAAAATATATTGTATCATTATATATATATATATATATATCCTGATCTACTTCTTAAGTGCAATGACTTTGACGTGTCTATAATACATACAACACTGAAAGAGGTATTGTTTGAAAGGTAATTTCCCTATAGTTTGTATCAAAAATCAAATTTCAAAAATACGATTGTCCGGTTAGGTTACAGTACCGGTTTCAAGCCGTCATGTTGTTCGCCTATCTCTCTGTATGTAAACAATTACGAGATATTTATATAACGTGATTATGTTTACACTTGACCTGAGGCGTACTGAAGTGCACACATTTTTTTTATGTAACTTTTTCCCTTGTCTCACTTGCACGTATACAAACCATTCTGACAAATCCTTCTGAAGAACTACGCATTAGCTTGCAAGTAAAGTTCGTGAAAGAATTTAAGCACAATTACAAATTTTAGACTTCATTAGATCAATATACTGATCAGCAAAACAACCCTTATTACAAGTTTTGTTTCTGTTTATTTACACTAGTAAAATACTGATACGATATACGTATATATACACTACTCAAGTTTTGCTAAGGATCACAGGAATATTTCAAGGAATGTACGAATTTAAACAAAATCTAAGGTAAAAGTTTTGATTTACATTCGACAACAAGGTTTTAATTGACCTTAACAAAAATAAAGACACGATAAAAAAGTTTATGTCCAGAATCTGGGTTTCCCTAAAATAAAGAATAATGTCAAAACGTCCACATATTCAGCAAAAGGGAGGTTCTGTTTTCAGTTTAATACCGGATGTCTCCTCCTCTATCATTACTGAGAGCCTGGCAGCTTTTCTCATGCCTTGGACCAGTATAATGAATCTCTGTTGTTCCACTCTTGGGCGAGGGCGATTCCAAGCTCTTCCAGGCTGGTATGTTGCACTGGACGAGCTGATAGTGCTACTTGCAGTCTGTTCCAAGCGTGTTCAATAGGATTCTGGTCAGGTGAACATGCGGGCCAGTCCATTCTCTTTATACTCCCATCCTCCAGGTACTGGTTCACTAGCCTGGTCCGGTGTGGTCTTGCATTGTCATCCATTAAAATTAAAACTGGACCTATGACTCCTGCGTGTGGATCTCCTAGGATCTCATCCCTGTATCTTTCTCCGTTCAAAGCACCATTCTGGATAATGTGCAAGTGTGTATGACCCCTGAGGCCGATACCACACCAAACCATTACTGAACCATCTCCATACCGATCATTTTCTATCGTATTCACAACTGCGTATCTCTCATTAGGTCGTTTCCACACTCGAATGCATCTATCCTGATACTCCACGCAGTATCTGGACTCGTCCGTGAAGAGAACATTTGATCAAAGAGTCCAATCCAGATGTTTCCTACACCATTAAATCCTTTGCTGTCGGTGTCTGGCTCTCAGTTGAACTCGCACCGCTGGTCTTCTTACTTTCAGGCTTCATAGAGTCTGTTTCTCACTGTCTGGATGGAGACAGTAACTCCAGAAGCATTTCTGGGGTTTCTCTGAAAACGTTTAGCATTTGCTAATGTAACAAGGTATTGGTCCTGCTGATGTTTTATTGCCCTTTGCTGACCACCACCATGTCTTCTGTCCACTCTTCTTATCTTTTGGGAGAGATTCCATGCTCTAGAGACTACACTTTGACTGATTCCTAGTGCAGCAACAACCCTTCTCTGAGACAACCTTCTTTGGATCATCCCTATTCCTTTTGAAAGCTCTTGCAGGCTCAGATGGCACCTGCGTAGCATCAAAGTGCACTATACTGTGACGGTCATGCTTGACTACACAGTCTGAAAAGCACTTGATAATTGCGGGGGACATGTCAAACAAAGCACTTGCACAAATATTATGTCACAAATAGTTTTATCTAATAAACCTATTACTAGAAAATGGTGATCCTTAGCAAATTTTGAGTAGTAAATATATCTGCAATTGAGTGCCGTTTACAAAGATTAAAGAAGCTGGGGTGTATGTTTAAACAGTTTAGTGATTAAATTACTAAAGTTTCTTATTTTCGTATTTATAAACCAAAAGATTTCGTTTTACATAAGCTATTTGTTAAAGTCCAAGTACAAATTCAAAATTATTTTGATGACAATGATGTATTTGCAGGATAGTAATTTCATTGCCTTGCTGATAACAAACATGTATTATTACTCCACGAGAGCTGATATACAATAACCCTAACTAAAGTGGTTCACATGTTTATATACCATGACAAATGGCACTATGAGATTATGAAAAGCCGTCTTTTAGTCAATATGTCACAATCCAAACAAAAAATAGATGTTCTTTCAATATCTATTATCGTGTATATAATATGTCATTTTAACATAACAGTGTGTTGTTCCCGTAATTTAACGGCATCAATCATCCTGGCGTGCATATAGTGATATTAATATCCTGAAATATATTAGCTGTTATAATAGTATGTTATCTGTTACCTAATTTTCTATTTCATGTTGTATTGTTAGGAAAAAACCTATAACAGCTTTTCTTTGTTGTAATAAAGAATTTTTTAGAAATTACACCCTAGAGCCTCCTTGTCTCTATTTAGATAATTCATGAGCAATTTGTCTGCCAATAAATAAGTTCTGAAACGATACAAAAACTAATAAACAGACAGATAGATGAATAAATAATTATAGTTAGAAAAATAGGCAAATACTTTATAAATGCAGTTCCAAAGCTTTATAACACAGATACAGACCTAACTTAAATACTTTTATATTGGATACAGACACATACATACATATAATTATTAACACTAGGAAGGACCGATGTGGAGAAAATCTGGCTCTCTTCACGATCTGACGCCACACTTTGAAGATGATGAAAAAGGTCGCAGAATATTGGTTGAGCCAATAAATAAAGAAATGGTATACTAATATTCTCGTACTAAAGAGGCAAGGTTTGATGACACGTATAAAGTTTACTAACTCTAATGGATTTTTAAATGCAAAATTCTTACAAATGTCTAGCTATCTCATTTTGGCCCCACAAATTCAAAAACTGATAGCTCATGTAAATATGAAAAGCTGGGACAGTTTTATTGTAAAACTGTTATTTTCAGTATCATGGGTGCCAAAGATAAAATAAAAATAGAATTGCTAGATTACCCTACTTTACAACTTTAAAGACTGATTAAACTAACAACAAATTATGATAATATTATCTTTTAAATTACACAGGTCTGCGCATTTAAACTTCATAAAAGTTGTTTTGGTTTTAATGACGGATTTTCTATAATTCAACTACACGTATTTCGAAAATATTATTCATTTTTTCTTTCACGTACGGATTTTTTACAAATCGGGAATAAAAAGTACTTACTGAGATCAAATTATTATTTCGTTTACCACAATGAACATTTTTTATTATGTTTTTAATAAAAATACAAACAAACTCAAGAAAAGGGAAGAACATTGATGTCAAACGAATATGCAACCTCATTCATCCTGATTTTTTGTGTGCGAAATCTACGTCTTTTAGTCTCAAAACTGCGTGTTGTGGTCTTTCTTTTATGTACTGTGTCTGGAGCATCTTGTTTCAATGACCAACAGTAATCAGCCATCATGCTGATGTTCCACTTTCCCTGATACTTCCTCTCCATTTCCCTGATGTCTTAATGAAACCTTTCCCTTGTTCTTCGCTGACGGCACCGAGATTTTCAGGGTAATAGTCAATATGCGAGTGTAAAAAATGAACTTTCAAGCTCATATTACAACCCAACTTATTGAATTTATCGAGCATGTTATCGACAACATTTTTTTAATTTGGGTCCTTGTTGTTTCCTAAAAATTTGTCAATAACATATTTAAAGACAATCCACGCTTCTTTTTTAACTTTCCTCGTTGTCTTTTCGAACTGTTCATCGGAAGTCAATTTCCCAATCTGAGGCCCAACAAAAATCCCTTCTGAAAGAGCTGGGAATTGCCAACATAGATACTTGAAACAGTCGCCATCTTTGTCTAAGGCCTTTACAAACTGCTTCATCAAGCCCAGTTTTATATGAAGTGTAGGTAATAGGACTTTATTTGTGTCAACCAAACTTTCACGTTCAATGTTTTTCGTTCCTGGTATCAGGCTGACTCTGCGTAGCCATTTCTTCTTTATCCAGTGCTGATTTCATGCTCTGCTGTCCCATTCACACAAAAAACATGGAAACTTTGTATAACCAGATTGTTGACCCAACAACATACAAATTAGTCAACCATGTTCCTTATATTTGACCTTATTAAGTTCGAGATTTTCCTACGCTTCCTTCAAGTGAACAGAATGCTACCATTGTGAAGAAGAACACCTTTTAGAATTCTTTTGGAGGAATCAATTAATAATCGCCACTCACATGGTTCATAGACTGCAGCTCCTACCATTGGTATCAATTCAGCAATATTGTTGCAATAAACCAGTGAACGTTTTTGCGAAAAGTATGGCATAAACCCTTTCTCACGATTTCTGTACCAGTAGAATGAGGTCCCGGGAGAAAGTAAGTTCTTGGCTCAAAGTATGGACCTCAAAATTTCTGAAGAATCCTTTGGAAGGCCCAAATCTCTCGCAAATCATTAAGTTCATCTTGTGTGAAAAGTTGTGGT
>NW_013666839.1:103443-107415 GCF_000517525.1 Limulus polyphemus | reverse complement strand
AAAAAATCCCTATCATTATTTCTATTGACATCAGATTCAGAATCAGATGAAACTGCATCAAGATTTTCCAGTGGAGTAGGTACACGTACATCAGGTCCATGAGCAACAGGTCTTATAACAGAATGAAAGTTCGGATGAGAAATTTCCTTTGTATTTCGAGTGTTGTAGCCTTGCACGTTACATGAGCAAACATAGCAGTTTAGAGGCTCATGCCAAACCATTGGAAATCCAAAAGGCAAAGACAACATTTTAAGGACAACAAAATGTGACCCAGTTTCAATGAAAAAGATTCACTTATGTAAAAGTACATATGACATTTTGTGAAAAATCTGTATGAGATGGAGAAAATGGATATTATTTTCAGGTTCAGCTTACAGGAATTACTATAGAACATGTAAAAATTTCGAGACAATATAACCATCGCAGGACTGTATTATCAAAGGAATTGGGCAGTACAACCCAAAACAAGTACTTACTCCCATCCTCACAAAATGTTTTAATGAATTCTATGGTGCTCTACTACATAGGGATTAAAAATGTCAGCACTTTCCATTGCAGCCATTTGGAATCAAGATGTCATTAGAATATGAGCCCAAGGGCCTTCAAAGAAAAGTGGTTATTAGATGCAACATTTGTGGTATGAGTTTTCGAGACATTTCAGCGCAGCTAATTTTACCTAACTCCACTGTGAGTAATGTGTGTTAATGTGGAACATCAGTGTGCTGATGTGGAATATTATCATGCTAATGTGAAATTTTAATGTATTGATGTGAAATGTTAATGTGTTAATGTGGAATATTAATGTGCTGATGTGAAATATTAGTGTGCTAATGTGGAATATTAGCGTGTTAATGTGAAATATTAGTGTGCTAATGTAGAATATTAGCTTGACCTCCTAAATATAATAATTCCTTAGTGCATGCAGACTTTGAAACATATTGTGAAAAGAAATCCATAACCCCTGCCTTAAATGGATGTTGAAAACAAGAATCTAGCATCAAATGAATGTTGAATACTAGAATCTAGAATCAAATGAGTGTTGAAGACTACAGGCTAGCACACACACACACACACACACACACTGTTTATAAGGGACTCCATGCTCATGGACTTTATGAACAGTTGATTATCACTGTTGTGAATGCAAGGTATTGGTTCTCATGATGCCACAGTCATCGAACTTGGGGTAAAGAACAATGGAAATATTTCATATGGATGATAAATCCCACTGTTCATTGGTTCTAATGAATGGGATTGAGAGTGACTGCAACCTACAAAATGATTTGCAAAGCCGTGTATTGACCTAACAGTGAAAAATGGAAGATGAAGTGTTATGGTGTGGTCTACACTTGATCCACTTGTAATATTCAAAGAACTCCATAAGTGTCTTTTAGTGTTGTAACGTTTTGAATCAAGCTGCACGATCTACGCTGGTGTGATTTAACATGATAATGCATCATTTAATACTTCAAGTCATGCCTAGTAGTTGTTTGAAACGATTAATATGCTTTGGCCAGCTCAAAGCACTTATCTGAATTTACTTGAACTATTTTGAAAAGTTTTTATAATGCTTCCTGCTTGAAAGATGTGTCTCAAAACCTCAGTGCACTTAAAATTACAAGTGGCGGTCCATTCCACCATATAGGTGTGAATGGAAACAAGTGTTAGCGACAGTTAAAATCTGATTAACATTAAAAGCAGGTTCACGTTGTTTTAAGTATCAAAACATGTTCCATTAATGCAACAAATATAGAGTATATTTGTAAAAGCACGAGTAATAGGAAGATCCTTATTTAAAATTTTCAGATTAAAAATTGTAAAACTCTCATCTCCTAATTTTGTTCCAATGTACAAAACGAAAAACATTACATGTTAAACTTTGTCCTTTTTTGGACTAAAATAAAGGTTGCTCAAAGGGATTGACATTCTAGACTGCAGTGTCCCGGTACAATGCGTACTATGTGATATAAAACATACTTGTTATGTACAATAAATGATTTATTTAAAGCATATTATTATCCAGTGTTAAAACTGGGATACAGATATGCGCTATACATATGAAGCCATAGCGGTGCGGTAATTCTCCAATATCAAGAAAAAACTTTCTGTCTGTCTGTCTGTGAACACATATCATTCTAAACTGATCCAAACCAAACTTGGCTTGCTAACTTAGCAGTCCAAAAGAAAACCAAATTCATGTTAAACATTCAAATATATTGAATAATTAATATATTTTATAGAATAAACCCCATATCATTACAGCAGTTACTGAACAAAACTCACAACACAACAAAGATCGTAAGTAAAATTTTCAGCATTTTGGCTTGTTTCTTATAATAATCACAACATACAGTAATATAATATCCATTTACAACACAGAAAATAAAGATATTTCTGCTGTTTAAGTTTCTCACTCTTTCATGATTCATAACATTTAACTTCCAGTTTATACTAGGGTTGGAATAAGCTATTTAGCCTGAATTAGAGAAGTATTTCATAATTAAAATATTTTAATGATATTTCTTACTTCTTGATGTAGAATATAATTTTCTGTAGAAGTAAAGTTCAAGATTATTATTACATTTAATGCATTAAATGTACCAAATTCAGAGAGTAGAAATCTTGATCACATCTCTACTGTGAAATGGGCTGCTTTGAACAAGAAGTGACGCAACAACATTTTTGCCAAGCTTCTCGACTCGACTGCTACGCGTCTTCACTTCAGGTCTACTTCCCCTTCTTGGGGAATGAACGCTACTGGAAATCCTCGCAGAGATTTTGTTCATTTTTAGCCAATTTGTGCGCATTTTCCGCGTTTTCAAGGGGGAAAATATTGGGGAGTGCAGTCTTCTTAAGATAACCTGCAAAACATTTAAGGTAAGAAATTTAACATGCATTACAAGAGATTTAAAAAGAAAACCCATTATGGACTGAGAGTTCACCTTTACTTGTAGACTTTCACCTAATCTGTCAGACTTTCACTGAGAGCAGAGCTAGGTATGCCATTTGTTGCTCAAATACTTAATTTTATTGCATGTAAAATAGTATAATTACATAATTATGTGATTTTTAGATGATTTGAGTGTGGTTAGTCATTTTTACATTGTTACTGTTTCCATTTTTGCTGTTAGGAAAGCATCTTCTAAAATCCTGCAAAACTTGAAGAAGGAATTGATTATAGTCTTGTTTTTTTTGTTGTTGTTATAATAGCACTATTCTTCCTAAAAGGGCCACACCCGTTTCAGCATTATCATTTATCAAATTCAAGTGTTGAACCGTTTGAAGTTCCTCCCTGTAGTCTTCTCTGAGCTCCCATGACTTGGAATCATAATCAAGAACTTCGAGGCATCTGGAGAAGTGTGTTGTGTTCTTTGTGACGAAGCCTTCAATTTGCATGTCTTTAGACTTCCCGGTGTTCAGCTGGATGCACTTTGGAACTTTATCTATACCTTCCTTCTCATTTAGTGCTTTTATCTTTGCTCATTTTCTCTCTGTGAACACAGCTACACCAAAGAATGCCAAAACAATGAGTTCCTCATTGAAATGACACATATTTCCAGCAAATGTTTAACAAGCACATTTTGAAAGAGTAAAATTCGCCTTCTTGTATTCAACAAGACTTTGTAGGAAGTTAAGATCATTGCAAGGAACAAAAATGGCATCATAAGCAACAAACCATACTCTAAGATAGATCCGAACAACAAAGATACGGATGGCATGGAGTCCTATTTCCTTATGACCAATGAGCTTAAACTGTTCCATCCAGATCTTGAGGGTATATAATGTCTTGATAATCAGACATGATAATTTAGATCGAATTTTGTCTCTGACTCAGATTTCGGAACGAGTCCTCAATTTATTAATGCTACTTATTAGAATTTCAAATAGTCCGAAACCGAGTTAACTAATAATTTAAATTTAGTAGTTAAATTGTATTTTGGATTTAGTATTTAAATAAATGCCGATATATAG
>NW_013666839.1:101917-103433 GCF_000517525.1 Limulus polyphemus | reverse complement strand
TAATATTTGCCAGCACAGTTTTCGTTTTTAACACAAATATACTTTAATATATACACAACAATACAATTCACAATAACAGTTATTACAAACAATGATTTATAAACACAAACTTACAAACAATATAAAGTATTCTTTCTAATCTGGAACTTTTTCGATATCTTGTCGAGGGTTCACGATGAGCGAGTTAATTACCAGTTGACGTAGATATATTTCACTTGAAGGGAAGCTAGCTAGCTTTGTCTCTCACTGATCACACGCCGATGTTTCCACCGGTGACGTTAGGTAATGTTTTTATTAAAATACTAATGTCCGATGAGAATTCACTGAAGTTAAACGATTTGTAACGTTTGAAAGTTGTAAACATTACTGTTCAAATATATTAAGTTTTCCGATTGATAAGCGTTATAAAAATCACAGTTATAGCTTTCGAAGTTTATAGTACACTGATTATAGCGAACTAATAAAAGACACCCCGTTCTTGGTGCATCGCGTTGGTTATATTTATAGGCGTGGGAAGATTTTCTAGAAAATTCAGATTACGCAACAATGAAAATGAAAGCGTTTACGTACACACATATACTTTTGATTCTTACTCTCGAGAATGATCTATAACTTTGGAGAATAAGCAATACATATCTAACACTATAAGCTAGGGATGTTTTTACATATAAATTCAATCCAAACAAACGTTGACATTGAAATAAATATATAACAACAAATTCGTTACAGAATAATGTGCTAGAACATTCAAGAATAAGTTAGAACCTTCCGGAAGTATTCAGAATATTCTAGAACATTCTAGAATATTAGAATATGCAGATAAAATGCCAGCTACAAGGTAAAATTTCAACTACCTTGAGCAATCCCTAAATGTTATTCAATATGGATAACCTTTGGTATGAATTACTCACTTATATATTGGAGTGAGAATATTGTAAATCAAAACTTCAAAAATAAGGACCACCATAACGAGTAAAATGTTGTGAAATAATCTAGTATTAACCACTAGGAAGTCACAACTAGGCTTCAGGGGCCTAATTCAGAATACGAACTTTAAAATTAAGATGTATACATAAAACAAAATAGAATTCGGTAATGAAGGTCATTGTTTCTAAATTTTAGTCAAGTATTTCATACATTAAACAAAAGATAATCACTTATACTTATTGTTATATAAATGGTTCATAGGTCGTGCATTAGAAGGCGCTGTGCAACATTCATTCCATGAGGAACTAATATTGTTGTTAGTAAGGCGAGCGCATTTTCCAAGCGGCGTGCATGGAAAGTTACTATCAGAAATTTTTCTTCATGTGGTACAAAAACAAATGTAATGAACAAGCACACGTCTTCTTGTGATGGAATCTTCCAAACGAAATGCCGGAAAAGTATTTATTACTTACAGAACTAGTTTGTTATTGGCTTCCTATAAGTGTTTTCGAAACAACATTTAAAATTAATTATGAAAGTGTTACGTCTCCGTTCGTTAATTAATTTTCCGTAAATTCTTTCCGACTAA
>NW_013666839.1:79274-101295 GCF_000517525.1 Limulus polyphemus | reverse complement strand
CGTCACGTTGTGACCATCTTATATATACCAGACTAGCCCCAATCTAGTAGTCTCCCGATAATTCACGAAGGTTCGAGAAGGACGTGGCGTGATACTAGTCACGTGACCTCGCTGACGCAACAAAAGGTATTGTCGGAATAGTTGTCAAGCGCATATCTTCATGTGGTATATTTGGTTTGTGAACTTTATCCGTCTATAGCAGAAGTTTTAAATAATTTGTTTATTTCTTGTATTATACTTTATTTCCAAATGATCCAGGCCGAGCGCGACCTAGTAATTAGCATACCAGACTGTATAACATAGAATTCACTGTTCGCATCCCGTTGCCGCAAAATCACGCTCGGTGCCGAAAAGAACGCAAACAAGAATATAGAGATGACATTGCTATACATGGATCATCCCTACACGACTTTCAATATCAAAATTTAATGTTACACTGTAAAATGTATACTTGACTTTAATATTACTGCAGTTGGAAATTACATATTCCTGATTGTTGGTATACAGTTTGTTTATCATAATATCATGACCAGGTCAGGATAGGAATCAATTTAATGTAACTAAGAGCCTAGGATTTACGTACACAGAAAACCAAGTTGAGTCAAAACATGTCTTGATTATTATAGGCTCACGCTACGAGTTCGGTCGAATTGGACCTCGTAACCATTTTGTACTCGTGCATTTTAAAGTTTAAAATTAAAATTTAATATCGAAAGCAATGTAGGGGTTATCTATATATAGCTGTACCATTCCTATATTATTGTTTGCTTTTTTTTGGCACTGCCATCCTACATCATTTTATATATAGAAAAGGTTTTTTATTACTTGTTTTGTGACATTTTTTCCCCTGACTGAAAGTTAGAGTATTCTATAACTGTGTAATAAGATTAAATATTGTGTGTATTGATTTTTTTACTACTTAACTTCATACACAATATAGGGGTTGGCTCACTAAAGACACCGGTTGTATAGTGTACAAAACATTAAGTATTCTACATCTTGCAGTCATCTAATGTTCATTTATTATTGGCTGGTAATTCCTGTTTAACCCTTTTCTTAAGCTTTTGAGGAACGCCATATTTCTGTAAAATAGCTAACTTGAAGGGGTAATGATAAGATCGTTTACACTAGAATTATGATTTTTTAAATTACTACTGGTTATTACGACTAAGCGATGACATCATGCACTGCCCAGAAACACATAGAGTGTATTTAGGTTTAAACTGACATTCGTGATAAAGTAGTTGTAGAGTTATCTCGATGAAATAACAAGAAGAAAGATGACCAATTTGGTGGTTGGGCACTTTCTGGTTTGGTATCTTAGCGATGATTTCTTGCCTTGTTTTGAGGCTTACCTTGGCCTTCCCTACATATAGAGTCTGCTGACTCTGTGATGTATTTTATACAAAAATGACATATTTTTATTTTTTAAATTTTAGTATTCTTATAGATGAACTTTTATCTTTGCATTGATGTACATGAACAGAAAATGATTGTAATTGGAAAGTACTCATCATCTGATGAATATATCTTACAAATTTGAATAAACGGTAAGTGATTATGGAAGATTTTGACTGCATAAAACTAATATAGTTCTAAGTGTCAAACACACTTATTCTTATGTATGTACCATAAAAGCATATACTTAATATGGAAGATATACTTTTAAGGAACTAATTTCTATTATAGTTTTTAGTTGTATCTGTATATCTTAATTTTTAATAAGTCTCTCACAATGTTTGACAAAATATCTTGAAAATTGATTTATAGACTCTTTAGCCTCACAGAATATAAATAAGGAAGCAATTTTCAAAAGAACCAAAAGGTAACGCCAAAAATGAGAAGCTCAAGGTTTTGGAGGCTTTAAGCTTTAATTGAACCTTCTCACTTGAAACTTCATATTGGTACATAAAGGGATATTTAAAACAATAATCTAAATTAAGATTTTTGAAATTTGAATATCCATATAAAGTTCAAAGAAGTTTGGGTTGCTCTCAAGATTAGATCTATGGATAACTAGCATGAACATGTAATGGATTATTAAAGATAAGTATCGGGGTTTATGTTTTCGAAATTTTCATTTTGGAGCTCTCAGAAAAGGGTCAGTGGGGTTTGGGGACTTTCAGGATTGGTTGTATGATGTGCATAAAACTGGTGAGGGTATTAAAGGATCATTCAAAACAAACATTGTTATTATATTCTCCAACTTTTCATGTTTAGGTCCTCTAAGAGAGGATCAAGGGTTTTAGAGGTCTTAGAGATGGCTGCACTGACTTATAACTGTACAAGGCCATGCAAATAGTAATTCAAAACAGGTTTTGCAAAATATTTTGTATATTTTTTGTTCACTGAGAAAATTAACTGTAATTTGCTAGAACATTTGTATACACACATCTTCCTGCAAAGGTATCTTTAATACGCATAAAAAGTTAAAAAATTTATTTAAGAAGAGTGGACGAGGTTACAAGTTGTAATATGTTTTTAATATAGACTGAATATTATTAATCTTGTAAGTTTTGTTCGTTTTATTTCAAACAAACGTCCATTATTGATCAATCACAAAGGTATTCTGAGTTTTAACACCTTTCTAATTGTTGCTAATGTAGATTATCTTCTTATTGGTATGTTGGGCCTTAGTGACCACCATAGAAACCTTATAAGGTTATTCGCACGACAGTCACACAATCAGAAATCAGATTTGTCTGTTGTGATTGGTCATCACTCTGCTTTCCAGATCAGTTACAATTTTCAAATGAGTTCTTGCCTAGTCTCCAAAGTAACCAGAACTAATTGAAAGCGGTTCCTTAACTTAGTAATTCACTTAATCTTATTTCATCCCACTTCCCTTGTTTTTTAACTCTGACTGCGTGGAGCATTTAAGCTTAATTCTACTTTCAATAAAGTTAGTTATAGCTCATTTCATTCGAAAACTAGAATTGGCTCATAAATTAAGTAAATCCAGAATTTTCCAGTTCTGAAGGCATAAAATTGGCTTCAATTTGTAAATTACCAGACTCTCTCTCGAATTTGTAATTGCTGGTCATAGTCATGAACTATCATAAGGTTGTCAGTTGTGACAACATTATGCTTTTTAGAGAAATGTGGGATATTTGAAGCATTCTCAAGTTTACCAGGAGTGTGGTTTTAAATACAAGTAGACTTAGTGGTGGAATATTATATTCTTTCACACAACCCAAATAGTTAAATTTATAGATGACAAACAAACACTTATTCTTGAGGAGAATATGAAGGATTTTTATGTGCTAGCGCACACATGCACACACGAGGTGGAATTCCTGATGAATACAAGAACAGCCAGGAACAACCTAACAAAAAAGCAACCACTTCATACTCTTTAATATAAACAATATTGAGGTGAGAGGAGAAGTATGACTCTGTATTACTATCCATAACATATTCAGACTAATGTAGGTAACCATCACTGATTTTGACTCGAGTACTGACACTGTGGGAATGAGCATTCTGCAGAAGTTAATATGTTTTATATCAAACAAAATACTACATGGCTTGAACAAACTGTGGTCTAACCTACAGCAAGAGTAATGGTGAAGCAGCTTTGGAGAGATGACAATGTCAATTCCTGCAAGAATGGCATGGTATGAGCAAGAAGACTATTTAAAGCAAGTTGATCAGTTAGCATTGCTTTAGCTACACAACATCTTTGTGATCAGTCACCTCTCAGTGCAACCTAGACCTAGAATAGTGAAACAATCTTCACCATTGCAAAGATCTCAGGAAGCTGCAGATGGGGTACACTGAGGTATCTATAGGACCAGATGAATATAAGTAAGGACAACATTGACTTCTTACCTCATACATACCAATAATATATGTATCCAGTGAAATAACACTCACATTGGATACCATGAACTACAAGGAAGATCAGATTGGAAATAGACTGCAGGTGCTTGGCCTTTGCCAGTAGTGATCATGAAGAAGAAGGAAGGGATGCCCAGAAGCTGGTTTGATTTCTGGTAAGTTTATGTGGTAACATGCATCAGAGTATTTTCACTCTGACACACAGACAATTTTTTTAGGTGTGTTGGAATGGTCCCATTGATTTAACACACTAGTCTGTAACTAGATGCCAGACTAGTGAAATTTGATGACGAGAACATGCCAAAGATTGATTTCAACATTCTAGACAGTCTATATAAGTTTTTCGTGTTATTAGTTTGGTTTAGGTACTTTTGTCCACTTTTGACTGTGTAATGGAGATGAAATTATATGGCATGCACTGAGATACCACATTATGTATGAAATTCTCGTATTTGGTTATACATGTTTCAGGTCATCACTGGTTATTTTTGATTGATATTTTAATGTACCTGTAATGCAACTCTAAAATAACCGCGAAAGTGTGCTTTTACGTACATAGGCCGATTTTCTTCGGCATAATGTAGACCTTGTAAATATTATAACTGTTAAATATTGGGTTTAGATTATAAAAAAGAAGGAAGTCTGTGGTTTTAAGCTTAATGGCATTCTACTGTTTTATTAGCCAATTATCACCAAACGTAGCAATATTTCCTGCATTGGTTAAAAGTAATGCACATTTAAAATAGACTGATGAACGTAAACAAGAATTCTAGTTATTAAAGTGTATCCAGATTAATATGCCAGTGTTAACTCACACCGTTGAAAGGCTTGTCCATATATACTGAATTGTTAAAGCCAGTAGTAGTAGTGCTATCACAGGCCCAAAAGAAAGAAATAACTGACAGCTGTTGTTCTTGTTAAGCACTCCTGCTGATACCAGTATTGATGAAAATTCGCTATCAGAGTGGCCTACAAAGTACAGGAAAGCAATAGTATCAATATGCTACCGAACATCATCCAGGTCCAGTGTGCAGCAATGTAAATAAGTTTTGAAAACCTACATATTTGTCAAATGCCTCATACAACGACACCATGCTGCTGTATGAGCAAAAACAAATGTCACACCATGCAGGATATAACAGAAAATTTTGTGAGTGTACACTGTGATTGAAACCCACAGAGCTTTGGGAGGTATAACTGACAGGTTCAAGCTTATGTACTACTTGCTAGCAGCGAGATAAAGCACAACTGTCACAGAATGGTAAATGAAGCATAGATGCTTGCAGCCTGTGGTACAGCCAGTTGGAAGTGTAGCATTTTGTAACCCATGCTGTAGTGAAATCCAATATATAGTGCAGTTGATGGTTTCAAGTCCTTTACATAAACATATCTTTAAACTTTACCTGATACAAGAACAAAAAGACAACAGGAAGTGTTCACAATACCAACAACCAGCAGAAATTGTTCTACTGGTCACTTTCATGTTAGCATGAAGAGAGATGGCACTGACACTGTACTCTGTGTACTGCACAAAGGAAGAGCTGGCTATATATGGTAAGCTCTAGTCACTAAAAATACTTCACAGGTGGATGGAACTATATCCACAATTCAAAGTGTAGATAAAACATTGGCATAGTAGAGAATAACTTACTTGAGATTCATAACCAACTACAAACTACCGTGAAACTGGCCTCTACCTCGTCACTTGACAATTCAAACCAATGAACTTCAAGAATAAATATCCCCACAGTGCATGAGAACTAGATGAACAGATAAGGAAGTAGAAACAGCATGTTGTGAAAGAACTACTGGAATATTGGATGGACCATAAATTGGTAACAGACATTGATGAAGATTATGGTGGATATGAAACCATCATTTCTAGTTATTCCTACCCTGGCAGCAATAAGAACAATAGGACTGTTACTTTGCTGGCTGTTTTCAATGAACTAGAAGAAGAGAAGCTGGCGTATTGGTTAGTTGGAATCCTCAGGAGACGAACCAAGACAGTGCTGTTTATTTTTTGCATATTGTAGCTAAAAGCTGCAAGGAGAGCTAAAGTACCCAAAAGACAAAATGTAGTTACAATCCTAGCTTTAAGAGTTACAGGTAGAATTTGTACAGTGAATGAATGGATGAAGTCGAGCAAACTCTCCTTTGAATTATGTATGTAAAAGTGATTATCCAACAATGTTTTCCTGATTTAAAAAAAAGGAATGAAAGAAAGAGACTGTTCACCTGATCTTGAGTTACAAATTGTGCCATTCTAACTATCTATAAATATCAGTATGGTGGGACAATGGTCTGACCATGTTTACTGGTAATTGGCTGTGACAGTAAGTCCTCTTATTACTTTATCCTGAGAGTCTGCTGATAACTGTCATTCATTTAACTTACATTATGAATTTGGAGACAGTAAGGTTGGCCATTTCTTTATTAATTATTAGTATGTCATGTTGTATGTAAGAAAATAACATAGTTAGAAATTACTTCCATGTCATTCTCAAAAGATGATGAATGGTATACCTTTCAACATGAAGAATCAATTATCTATTTCGTCATCGTTTTATTTGTTTCTATTTTACCTGTATAACATAAGGCTACTAAATAACATTCATCAAAGTTTAAAGCATTTAGTAGCTTGTAAAGAGGTCATTCTTCTAAGGACCAGCATAGATTTTGTCATTTACAATAACACTTTAAAGAATTAGCACTCTGCTTTGACACCTGACCGAGGTCAACTCATATAGGTGCGAGCTGAGTTGTTTAGGTAATTTTGTCTCTTTTGTTTCACTACCATTGCAGGAGCTTATTGGAATACCAGATTTCTTCATAGTCTAACTTGGCAGGTGGTGGTAGATCGAGAGATGCATATTTCATTGTTGGTTGACAGAGATCAACGTTGGATGAAATTGCTTTATGTTTCATTACCCATTCTCTTGCAGGTTCTCAGTGTTCTTAGCTTTCATGTTATAACTGACACCAAACTATTCTTTAGCATTGACTCTATCTGTTTCTGAGCCCAAATGACTGTTAAAGCAGTGATAATCTAATACAACATAAAGATATTGTTGGTTTAAACGCTGGACTGGAGCTAGAAAGCCCTGTCCATTTTTCTTTAAATTACCAGGTCATGAAAACGACAGTGAAGTTTCATCTGCAGGTCCCTGTGAAGGAAGACAAAACTCTAACAAACTAAACTATTATCCAGGCCCTGGTTATAAGAAGACCTGAGGAATATATTTGCCTTACCAGCAGTTCCACAGGCGTGTTCTTAGCAGCCACACTAGCAGGATTGATGCTAAACATCACTTATACTGTAGTACCAGCAAGCCAAAACAAAACTTGAAATGCCTTATTAAATTATCTGCTGAAAAAAAGATATCACAGAGATGTAGGCACACCTCTTGTAAGACCATGGTATCAAATCCCCAAGTAACTATTTTCCAAATTGCACATCAAGTGAATAGTGGAGAAGCAGCTGAGAAATTGACAAAAGACTGATTGTTATACAGCTGCAAAGAAAAAAAGGCTAGAGCAATACCACCAGTCTTGGTTCAACCACAACAGGCTATCAGACAATATTCGAGCCAGAAGATCTTTATGAATAGTAGAGTCCTTGCAACATCATTGTCAAGCCTAGGCCTCCCAATGGATCAATGCTTAAGCATTACTGTTGTGAAAGGAAGATGGTAGAGGTAGGTACAGAACTAAAGATGGTAGAGGTGGGTACAGTGCTAAAGATGGTAGAGGTGGGTACAGTACTAAAGATGGTAGAAGGTACCTACCTCTACAATATTTAGTACTGTACATACCTCTACAATATTTAGTACTGTACCTACCTCTACCATCTTTAGTACTGTACCTACCTCTACAATCTTTAGTACTGTACCTACATCTACCATCTTTAGTACTGTACCTACCTCTACCATCTTTAGTACTGTACCTACCTCTACCATCTTTAGTACTGTACCTACCTCTACCATCTTTGGTACTGTACCTACCTCTACCATCTTTAGTACTGTACCTACCTCTACCATCTTTAGTACTGTACCTACCTCTACCATCTTTAGTACTGTACCTACCTCTACCATCTTTAGTACTGTACATACCTCTACCATCTTTAGTACTGTACATACCTCTACAATCTTTAGTACTGTACCTACCTCTACAATCTTTAGTACTGTACCTACCTCTACAATCTTTAGTACTGTACCTAAGTACTAAAGATGGTAGAGGTAGGTGTGATACTAAGATAAGATCTCTAAGTCTACTATGAAATTGTGCGAGATGGAACAGAAAAATTAAACAAAGGTCTAATAATGGCTGGAGACGGCTTAAATGGGTAATGAAGAAAAACTTTAATATAAGTTTAACATGACAGCAAATGTACAACGTTTCGACAAGGTTTTGTCATCATCAGGTACCCAGCCATTATTAGTCTCAAAGTGGGTTCCTCGTCATCGAATTTGAAAACAAAGGTCTGTTAAAAGTGTACGCCATCATCTGGTGAGCTGCAAAGGAAGATGGCAAGTTAACCACAGTCCTGGAATGTCTTCTTTCCAACGTCCAGTATAACCCATGTCAGAGCTCTGGGTGACTATTTAAATAATGTAAATTGCAAATTGTATGTACTTTTTGTTTTATCTCTAATTACAATAATTCTACTTATTTTAAATTTGTGTTTAATGCCATTATGTCAGTTTTAATTTTGTTGTATAAAGGATTTTATCAATTTTGTTTGCATGTTAGAAGTATGTCAATTAGTCTTAAATTATTATTATATAAAAACATTTCACTTCTGTGATATGTGATTATTAGTGTGGTTAAAGTTGTATGTATGATTATTGGTATACTTAAGATTGTGTGTATGACTATTTGTATGGTTGATTTTGCATATGTGATTATTGGTTTAAAGTTGTATGTGTGATTATTGGTATGGTTAATGTTGTATATGTGATTATTGGTTTAAAATTGTATGTGTGATTATTGGTATGGTTAATGTTGTATGTGTGATTATTGGTATGGTTAATGTTGTATGTGTGATTATTGGTGTGGTTAATGTTGTATTTGTAATTATTGGTATGGTTAATGTTGTATGTGTTATTATTGGTATGGTTAATGTTGTATGTGTGATTATTGGTATGGTTAATGTTGTATTTGTAATTATTGGTATGGTTAATGTTGTATATGTGATTATTGGTTTAAAATTGTATGTGTGATTATTGGTATGGTTAATGTTGTATTTGTAATTATTGGTATGGTTAATGTTGTATGTGTGATTATTGGTATGGTTAATGTTGTATGTGTGATTATTGGTATGGTTAATGTTGTATGCGTGATTATTGGTATGGTTAATGTTGTATTTGTAATTATTGGTATGGTTAATGTTGTATGTGTGATTATTGGCATGGTTAATGTTGTATTTGTAATTATTGGTATGTTAATGTTGTATATGTGATTATTGGTTTAAAATTGTATGTGTGATTATTGGCAACATTAACCATACTAATAATCACGCATACAACATTAACCATACCAATAATCACACATACAATTTTAAACATGTGTGATTATTAGTATGGTTAATGTTGTATTTGTAATTATTGGTATGGTTAATGTTGTATGCGTGATTATTGGTATGGTTAATGTTGTATTTGTAATTATTGGTATGGTTAATGTTGTATGTGTGATTATTGGTATGGTTAATGTTGTATTTGTAATTATTGGTATGGTTAATGTTGTATGCGTGATTATTGGTATGGTTAATGTTGTATGTGTGATTATTGGCATGGTTAATGTTGTATGTGTGATTATTGGTATGGTTAATGTTGTATTTGTAATTATTGGTATGGTTAATGTTGTATGTGTGATTATTGGTATGGTTAATGTTGTATGTGTGATTATTGGTATGGTTAATGTTGTATGCGTGATTATTGGTATGGTTAATGTTGTATTCGTGATTATTGGCATGGTTAATTTTGTATGTGTGATTATTGGTATGGTTAATGTTGTATGTGTGATTATTGGCATGGTTAATGTTGTATGTGTGATTATTGGTATGGTTAAAGTTGTTTTTGTATTGTCAGTTTATGCTCACATCTTTGATGCATCTAAACTATTTCGCCCTTAGTTTGATGACCTATCATTTTTGGCTACATTTTCACTTTCTGATTTTCTTTAATAAACATACATTATTGTTTTTTCCTTAATATTTTATTTTATAATTATATTATTGTATTTTATGATTGTTTGGATTGGGCTTAGTTCGTTATTATCCATATAAATAATATGTTTGCATTTGTCGGTCTGGAACGTTTCTCGCAAATTTCTCGATCAAACGATACAAATCTCATATCGTTAGAAAGTCCTTTGTCCGAGGAGTCTGGATTGCATATTGGCTTTTCCATTCACAATCACATTACCTGTTTTTTTCTTAGTCAAACATTTCAATGCATCGAGTATGGTACACGATGGCACAATGTCATTGTCATCACATGTCGACCTAATTCCATTTCAACTTTAGTTTTTATCTTCAAAGTGTTACACACAAACAACACTTAACCCGCGTGTAATTTTCTAAAAAAAAAAATGCATTACATTAAATATAATTTCTGTGGACTTTCTCGACTTATTTAGGTCTAAATACGCATGAACAGTTCGTTCAAAACCATATGCTTATCACTTGGTGAACATGCATTCAGAAGTTTCTGCATAATCAGCTACGTTTGCCTTCATAATAACATTTCATTTACTTTACTTTGCAATAATTTAGCTTAGGTTCGTTTCATAGACTGCCATAAACACCGTTTAGCTACTTGTTTTTTACTATGGGTTATATTATTCGATTTTTGTGATTTTCTTTGTTTCAACTCATAAAACAGTGTAATATACTGAACATTCATAACTGTTTCATATTCTGTACACTATTATAAATACCATTACTATACTTTACTGTTTACTTTACGTGTAATTTTATTAAATAGAGTTATGTCTATTTGAATTTCTTTGTCTAACCGCGTAATTTTTTTTTCAAATAGCCCAGATTTATCGATCTAACACATAATGCCTTCAAGAAAGCGTAGCTTAAATGGCATGCATGAAATTGATAGAATTAGGAAAATTCAAGCGAATGTTTACAGTATATATTGATTATGTGGTTTCGTTTTTGTGATATTTTAAAGTAGGTTCAATGAAATCATAATGAGAACATAGTAACATTTTAAATTGGTAGTAAGTTCTAACTTTAATTTAGCTCGCTCTGAAATGAGCTAAAGGAAAAGTTATGGTATGTTTATACCATCAATTATAATACCTTCCTGTACTTTTAAAGAACATATTCCTAAATTTTGTATATTTACATTGATTTTAGTTTGAATAAAAAGGTGTGGTATTGATCAACAGCAAATGTGACACCGAGGTTTGTTGACCTTCTAGATGGTGCCAGTCTAGACTGTCTCAAAGTTCTCAGTGGTCTGCTTCGCCTTGATAACCACCAAATTGACCTTGTGATATTACCAATCCAACAAGTCATATGGGAGCATACAACTGATGTCTAATTTTGATTGGCACAACTAGCGAGGGCAATGTTGTTTCCTGGGTTATCAGTTAGACTTTGAAACAAAGCCTAGAAATGGTTTCTGGACTTAGTGCTCTTATTTAACACCATTTTTAGTTGTCTTGTAAGTTCGACCATACCAGAACAATTAAGCTTAATTCTACTTTTAGTTACAGTTACATTTTTAATTTTTTTAGTATTATCCAGGTAATCAAGTAAACCAAATAATGATTAATTTTGTTTACTCTTATACTGTACCTCTACTTTCTTCATAATCCACCACGTCAAATCCACCAGCCTAATCTTTCAAACCTCTGTTGTTGTTTTTTTATGTATATTTTGATAAACCCAAGCTAGAAATACCATAAAATAAACGTTTTCCTGTTAGGGATTCTTCTCAGCCATTCTATCAAACACTGTTTAAGTATGGATTAAAAGTTTGTAATCCGCTCATCCTAGTTCCCATAACGTTTAAGTTCTTGAACTCTACTATAATTAAATTAATGCTGTTAAATATAATTTAGCGTTTCGTCCTGCTAGTTAAGTGTTGTAGTAATCCTGGAAGAAAGATAGTAAACTCGAGAAGTTTGTTCAATTGTAATAGTTGCAAACATTGTGTTAAATTTCTCACGATTAAAACTGCAGTAGCTAAGAAGTTAGAGGACTTTGTCGCTTATATGTAAACACTGAAGCTAATAAACACTCGTTATCACTGATAATCTCCACATGAAAAACGTAAACATTCAATGATCAATAAATCTGCTAGTTTAAAGGTTAGTTTGCGCTTCCAACATGGATGTTGTAACGAAAATTGCCTTACTCAGGATGATTAACTGTTATACACCTTCTATAGGAGCACATAGGAGTTACTAAAGAATAACAGAAATCAGTCATTGGATGCTATTACTTGGTAACTGAGCTAACTTGACACAAACATTTGATTTATCTCGCACAGTTATATCTGTATTTAAGCGCAAAACGATACCATGGGCTATCTGAGCTGTGCCCATCACGGTATCGGATTTTTAGCGATTAAGCCCTCAAAGCTTACAGCTCAACCACTAGGGAGCAGGAAACTCGTATGTTTATTGTAAAACACAAAACAAATATAATAATTTCACCTTCCTTCCCCATTGAAAGTGCGGAGCGTGTTCAGAAGCATTTCGCAGCTCGATCCTTGAAGTTTATGACATGTAGTTTGGCCATCCCACATATTTAATTAATTAAAACAACGAATCCTTATTTTTTAACACTATACATTAAAAAATGTTTAACAAACGTAGCTTTCAATTTTGTCTTTTTCGGAAAAGTAAAACTGCTATTTTCCTTTTCTTTACCTTAAATAATTACTTCTTAAAGAATAATACAAGGTCTGAATTTCCTTTATAAAACTCTCATTAAATTATTCATGAAATGTGTTGGCCATTTTGGTCAAGGTTATTCACATGCATATATGTATAAATAAAATCAGACAATCTTACATTTCTCGGTGTTATGGAGATCATTAGAAAACAAATAGACAAATAACTTTGACAAATTACGGCTCAACAAATTACATTCTTGTACTTGACAGATGCGTTTAGTTCTTTGCTAGACGGCTCTTAAGATGGAAAATATCTCATAACTGGCAGATGTCCGTTGAAACAACTCAACGGTAATCTTCCTAAAAATAGTGATGAAAAGAAAAAAAAATGTCCAGGCAACCCAATGTCTTGGATCATAGTGTATATACAATATGATTGTCTAGTAGGCCGTTTTACAACCGTCTTTTGCCATCCCATGTGTTATTTCAATTGGGAAAATTGCATTGCGTTTGTTTTAAGCAAGAAAACTAAATACGGTGCATTATTGGCAAAAAAAATAAAATGCTTGGGTTTCGATGCAATGGGTGTATCCAACACAATAGAGCCCTCAGGTTCGCTAAATAGCCGTAAGGATTTTTTCCGCTAGATGTCACTATTCCTGGTCACTTTACTGAACACAAGAAAAGACCACTACCGAAGTGAGCGCTTTTTGACAGTTATCATTTCTGTAAGAAGTATTAAAAGGAAGTTGTTCAATTCAATTTATTCGACATGTTACGATAAAGTCATGCATGCATATATTATCGACAGTTTGTTTGATTGTTTGTAGTTCAGCACAAAGTCACACAATGAGCTATCTGTGTTCCACCCACCATGGGTATCGAAACTCAGTTTCTAGAGTTGTAAATCCGCAGACATACCGCTGTGCTATTGGGAGGCAAAAATAAATATAAACCAAACGACAACAAATATATACTCAAACACGTTCCTTTCTTTCTGCGTTTTTCCGTTCATGCTCTTATCTTTAAAATATTTATTTCAGTCACTCGACGGAAAAAGTCCCATTTTTCATGAAATTCCCTCACAAAAGGGAACATTTTTGCACTTAGTAAGTTTTTTCTCAGATTGACCGTTCGGCATATACCAAGACGATCAATGTTGATATCGATATGAAATTTTAGGAATTGCAAAAAATTAATTTTCCTGTAATGTACTCTTAAATAAGAAGTTTGATTTTGATTTTTTTTTCTACGATTAACAATATAAGAGATACACAACATGACAGACAGACAGAGATTTGGCTATTACATATATAGGTTCTAGACAGTTACTTAAATAGTCTGTAAAAATGTTATTCACTAATCGAGAAGATAAATCACTTTGTTAAGTTTTAGTAAACATGGACATTATAGACTTCAAGAAATTGAAAAAAAACTTAATCCAGTTTAAATGAAACCAGTATCGTATGGCAGTTATTCATCACAAGCCTTCATTACCTCCGCCATCGATGATGGACGGGGGTTATGTTTCATCCCTATGTGAGTTTGTCAGCAAGTCTTCTCTCGAACGGCTGAATGGATTTCGACGAAAGTTGGTATACATCTAGACTATGACCCAACTTAGAAGTAATTCGTTTGGAGGGTCAAAGTCAATGTCACAGTAAGGTCACGAAAATCCAAAAAAATCCCTACCTGTTAATATGGAGACCGATTTTTTACACTATTTAACACTGTCAGGTTTTTATATGTATAGGTCGGATTCTTTACAGCAGGTGTCTGTAACTTGTTAGCAATAAATTTCAACAATAAATAAACAGCACAAAGTCCACTTGTTTTTAAATAATATGTTAAAACAAGTCAAACATATATACAAATGTTAGTTACACTGTTGGTTATCACAGTTGTATCCAGAACTTTAAATAATCGTCTATTTTCGTCAAAGTTCAAAGAGGCTGGTTCAGTTACTTTAGAACACAATTTGACAAGACGAATTATTCTTCCTGCTCTGTTATTACAATACAATCTGTGATAATTTCACTTTAAATTTACCATTATAACTGTTGATTACCAAAGCTGTATCCAGAGCTTTAAATAATCGTCCGTTTTCGTCAAAGTCCACACAGGCTGGTACAATTACTTTAGAACAGAATTGACAAGACAAATTATTTCTTCCCTCTGTTATTACAATACAATCTGTGATAATTTTACTTTAAAAATCGCCACTATCTCTCTAACTAACTAACTCGCACTACATTTTGGACGTGTATTTATAGCCCAGCAGAGACCTAGAAATTTCCACACACTACAGATGTTAGGATGCAATAATATTCAATTAAAAAAACAAGAAAACTTAGAAGGTTCTAGTAACATGATGCAGTATGTCAACAATCGCCAACTCACAACAATTGAACTACACAAGGTATGATTCGAAAACAGTTACGTAAACAAACCTGTTGTTACGACAGCGGGGGTCACGTGACGCTAGTAACACGTCATATTCTCGAACGTTCACGTTCCTTCCTGAAGTCTCGGGAGGTTACTAGATATGCGGGTATTCTTGTATATATAAGACCGGTAAGAACTGACGGAGTAATGTGTGTGTAATTGACAGTTGAGTCGAGCACGTGAGACGTTTGTTGTGAATTATAGCGTTTGTTATAACGCGACTGTGGAAATTAAGTGTATTGCAAAGTTGTATTCAGAAAGAATAAACCAGTTTTATTTAAGAAAGGACTTGTATCGCTAAAGTTTCTTCGGAAAGAAATTATACGGAAAATTGACTAACGACCAGACACGTAACACTGCGATAAACTATTGGTTCTAAAAAATAACTAAATTTAACACTTCCACTATGTAAACTCTCTGAGTCATAACCCCTCGCATTAAACTTAAACGCAAACATTCGTGTATATCTAACAGTGGTCATATTTCAAATAAAAACGATTTGCTGGTAGTAACAGTTCAAACTGCATGGTTATTTTTTCCTTCAAGTAAAAATCGCCGTGTAATTATTTACTAGTACACATGAAAAGATTTACAAACAACTTTTTTATTACATCTTTATGATTAAGAAATAACAGTGTGAAAAATATGTTGTTGTTTGTTATTACATAATAAATTAAAACAGCAGCATTATAAATCATGTTTATTGTCAATATATTTATCTCTTATCGTAGATAATGTTTGAATTTCATATGGATAAAGCAACCTGAACAACAAGTACTAATAGATGGAGTGTTCTGAAGTAATAACAATAAAATGAATATTGAAAAATAGGTGTATGGTAAGTTGGGGATTGTATTATTAGATAAAGAAAAAAAAAAGAGGTGTCTCTTTTCTAAAACTCCCAGATCGACCAAACCGCGACCAGACAAAACGGCAGAATGCCAGCATGAGACTACAGAAGCGGATACTGCTGCAAATGTAGGTCTAACAAAAGCCGTCATTGTCTGCGGGGAAGTCTGTCTATTTGTCTCCTGAATAGAAATTCTGAATACAATCTTCCAGACCGTCGCTTAGACTGAATAAGCGTGTTGTGTTCAAACTATCGGCTTCAACTGCACAGAGTGCCAGCTACCAACAGCTACGTACTGACTTGGCTTTGGTCTACTTCCTCTGTGAGATCTCCGATTAATTCACCTACATCAAGCGCTTCAAAACAGATTATGCAGAAACGTTGCCTCAACAGAAGTCTGAATAGATTTGTTGTTGTTGTTTTTTTTCGTTGTGGGGCATATAGTGTTTTTATTTATTTATCGTGCTCGGATCAACTATTCCAAACACACCTACAGTTGTTCGGTGAACCCGTTTTACGCTGACGTCATTAATGTTGTGCGTCTAGATAGAGGTAGATATGCCTACTATTAACGGGAAAATGTTGAAAACAAAATATGCTTTAAACAAACAAGAATGAATTTAGTTTGATCAGATTTCATTACGATTCCGGCGTAACGTTGTTATTTAACATAGTTTCGTTTTAATTATTATAAATGATTTACATGTCTCCATGGCTATTGATCCTTTCATTTAATTGCTTATTAATTGATAAAAATGTTATTGTTACGTGTATTTCGATATATTCTTATTAGGCTGTCGTTGTTACTTGTGTTTCGTTTGAGAAAAACGTCCTCCAGGAAACCGAGAATCAAATATTTGGAAAACAAACACGTTGGAAGAATATTCGGAGTTTGGCTTCTGTTTTTTTTTTTTTTAACGTAAGCTCGAAATTTATATTGGGAACTGTTTTTAACTGAAAGTTATTTGTAGCTTTGATTTGGTTTACTTGTTTGTTTGTAGTTAAGCGCAAAGTTACAGAATGGGCAATCTGTGCTCTGCCCACCACGGGTATCGAACAAGTGTTTTACTGCTAGTTACCAATTTCCAAGGTGATCTGTAGTAAATCTGGGATCATAAACAGTATTATTATTCAGATACGTCAGAGTAATTTTCACCAACAACGGATTTAGTTTGAAGCCAGTGAATTAATTGTTAAATTAATTGTATTGTAGTTGTGAAAACATGATATTACGCTAATAAAAATAAAACATTTATAATAACTACTTTTATGAAATACTTGATCATTTTCGATATCAGCACTACAATAATCAAAAATTGCTTAACTAGAAAACTGAAAACTAAACGATATTTTAAAACATTAAAAATATTGTATTTCGAAAGAACGGTATAAGAATAAGTCCTAGAATAATATGTCGTTATAACAACTGAAGTAATACCCTACAAGATATTAAACCTAAACACAGTTGCTTAAGTGAAAGTTTTAAGAGTGTTTCACAGACAGCTGTCTTTACCTGAAACCTGAGAAAATGTGAGAAGAGGCAGTTCTAATAACATGAAAGATAACAAACGAGAAGAAGTGACAGATTTACGATTGGTCACTGTCGGGTGCGTATGATGAACATATTTAAGCTTAACAGCTGTAATGACTATTATCATTGACGTTGTACAAGTCTAATACAATGTTAAAACATGATTTTGAGGTTGGTCCCCTGCAGATTCTAAAAGCTGTACGACCCACGTGCAAAGCCCCACCTGGGTTGAAATAGGTGGTGTGCTGGAGAGAGAAAGTCGTTGAAGAACGTGTTCAGCACTGAAAATGTGTGATAAGAGCTACTCTAAAAGACCTTCCGCCTTTTCGGTGCTATCTGTCGCTGACCTAGGTGACTTCTGGCAGCATAAATCACTTGAAGAATACAAGGGATTTAGATAAAAGCTAAAGAACTGGGCCGGGCTGGCAAGTCAAACTCTCACGCCTTTGTAACCCCCCTTTACTGACGACTACAATGAATTTCAACTTCCCTCGTAATTTCTCTATTCACTAAGGGGGAGACCTCAGAGCGGATTATTAAACAAATGAGACGACTTTCTATCCTTCTACTCTGACACCAGTCAGCAAAAGTAGTGCTAATTTCTATCCTCTTATTCTGAGGTCAGTCGGTTAGTTAGCGCTGAATTACAGTAAATACTGACAACATGACGAGTCTGTTGTAAATAAATAAAGGTCACTTATTTGTTAAAATTTGTGACTGTTGTTAGTCTAATTTTTTTTACTGTCCATTTTAATTTCATTCTTCTGTAAGCAGTTCAATCGAGCCTCCCAACTCGCGGTACATGATGTTTATCTGTTTGCCAAGTGCATCTCGGAATGCCATAACAATACGCTTCTCTGTTATGAAGTAAGACAAGAATTAGCCTCGCTGATTAGGACATAAAAAAAAGAAGAAGAAAGATTGAATAGTTTGGACTGATGTGTGCCTTGATCAACTAGTCTATTCAATCTAGCTTGATACCACCAGATGGCGATATAATATTATGAATTAGGGAACATTCCACATTTTGTCGTGGTTTGTCTCACTGTGCGAGGGTTTCCAAAACACAAGAGTTTTACAGGTATGGCCTAAGTGTAGTAAGAATCATTTCAATCTAGAAACGTATGTATTCATTTAACAGACTTATGTATTAATTTAACAGAAATATTTCTCCATACGTTTCTAGGTGTCTTTTTTTACATGTCTGTCGCTCACAATCATGTGCATTTACACAGAAAATAAAAAAAAATTACTGATAATATTTCAGACAGCCGCGGTAATGGAGTGATAAATTCTAAATCAACGCAATGTGTCAGGGTAGAGTACATCAAGCAAAGCACTACTCTTGCTGACTGGTGTCAGAGTAGGAGGATAGACATTCAACATTATTCTGACTGATTTCAGAATAGGTTTGTTTGTTTGTTTGAAGTTAAGCACAAAGCTACACAATGGATTATCTGTGCTCTGCCCATTACGGATATCCAAACCCGGTTTCTAGCGTTGTAAGTTCGCAGACATACCGCTGTGCCATTGGGGGGTTTCAGAATGAGAGGATAACAATTCTGGCTGTTGGACACTGCACTCTTCACAAGGCAAAAAAAAGGATAAAAACAATTCTGTTAATGTCGTACATTTTATTCAAACAGAATTCTAGAGCGATATCCCTTAACCTTACATTACCTGCGTCCATAGACTTACTAGGCTGGGAGGGTGGGGGCTTCAGTAGCCCCCCACCCTAGCTTTCAATACATACGGCCATTCGAACAAAATTAGGAGGAGAAAATATGGTGATTCGAGCAATTTTTACCTTTATTCGGGAAAACTAATAGCAGAAATTTCTTACTCATAACCTTTTTCGAGCAAAAATTGTACAAAAATCCCCCCATACGCTTGAATGAACATTGTAGTATGTAATCTTGGCTTTAGGTGAGGATGAGGAAAATGAAAATCTACCTATATAGTGTTTAAAAGGGTGTTGATTCAGCGGGCCAAGCGTGGCCTGGTGATTAGGGCGCTCGACTCGTAATCTGCGGGTCACGGATTGGAATCCCATTGCTAAATATGGACGCCCTCAAGCAGCCTCTCGCTAAATTCAACAAAACAATCTAACTAAACGCAGTATATCTGCAAGAAAATTATTTAAAGTTTGCCTAGATATATCCGAATGGAGATATGTCCCGTTTCTAAGTTATAAAAGGGTGAAATCTGGCAGTTTCTATTTTTCACAAGGCTAACAAATTTTACACAGATTTCATAAATTGTTAATAGACGTACGTTGAATTCGATTTTTTTATGCAAAGTGGCAAAGTGTATATCATATCGGACTATGGATCTACGGATCCATATTGGCGTCCCGTTACCGCCGACAGAAAAGCCCTCAGTTCTTTGGGGGTGGGGGAGGGGCGTGTGGGTTGTAAGGCTACTCACGTTATTGGATCAGACAAGAGTAACTGAAGAGTTGACAACGAGTGAGTGCTCTTGGCTAATTGTATTCCCTCTAGTCAAAACTACGGAGTTCTAGTGCATTTAACCCTTGAGTAACTTTGCGCGAATATCCAAATACAACTTACACCAAGCGAGTAATTTATGATGTTATACAAGTCCCAAAAATCCACATAATGTTAACAAAATCTGGTTTTCCCTAGAATAATTAGAATAAAGCCTAACCTTGATAACAATAAAATTGAGCTGTTATTAAGCTGATACTGAAAAGATTACAGGAGAGATATTGTGAACAACATCACTATGTGGAGCGTAACAGATCAGCCCAGTTTTAAGCATACGAACTTGTATATATGTATATATATATAAACTTATGCACATTGTTTGTATGTGCACATATATGGAAGAAATGTCATTTGCACCATACAACTTCTTTAGAAAGTGACATGTTATTAATGATGCATCCATTGATGATTGTGATAAAATTTTGTGAAACCTCAGCATTGGATAAACATCTAAAAACTGTGTAACAGAGTCGAGGTAAGAATCACTTGTAACCGTAAGTGAGGATCCTAGTTACCTTGTACCCTCTGCCTTTTATATTTTTCCATTACCGGCATGGCCAGGTGGTTAGGGCGCTCGACTCGCAATCTGGGGGTCGCGGGTTCGAATCCCCGTCACACCAAACATGCTCGCACTTTCAGCCGTGGGGAGCATTATAATGTGAGGGTCAGTCCCACTATTCGTTGGTAAAAGAGTAGCCCAAGAGTTGGCGGTGGGTGGTGATGACTAGCTGCCTTCCCTCTAGTCTTACACTGCTAAATTAAGGACGCCTAGCGCAGATAGCTCTCGTGTAGCTTTGCGCGAAATTCAAAACGAACAATATGTCCCCAGCTGGCTCAACGCTAAGCCAGTGGATTTATAACGCTATAAAACGGGCTTCGATACTCGCGATAGTTGGCACAGATAGTCCATTGTGTAACTTTGTGCTTAACAACGAAGACTAAAGTATACAGTATGTTCTCAAATAGTAGTCTCAGGTTTAAATTTTTAACTTTTCGTTATCAAAATTCCATTAACATGGTTTTTATAAGTTAAATTTCCTTAGAAACATTGGAGTTGATAATTGTTATTTCTAACTTCTTATAATATTTATTTTAACATACCTTTTGAGATCTTTACTTGTTAAGGCACCACTAGCGTTTGCGTGCTCTGAAATCACACAGGTTTCATCACTGGCTTTAGATCCCCACCCCACCCCCATTCGATAATCATGGGTACATAAAAATCTGGAACTGATAAGGATTACTTGTAAATGGAAAATAAGGATAATCACGTTTGGAATATACAGAAAGGCGATGTAGTTCTGAATAGATATAGGAATACCTGGGAAATGATTATTTAGTAATCCAGAATGTACAAGTTTGGTTTTGCAATAACAGGAGACATTTGGACAGGAATGCGTGTGATAGCTGAAAGTAAAATTTTTAAAAACATTAACGCCAAAAATCAACAAAAAACAACAACACAGACTGTTTTTTTGTCACAGACAAAGGTATTCTGCAGGGAAACAAAACTAACGTTAAAACACAGTTGCAATTATACCTAACAAATATGTCGTGGAAGCACTTTTCGCACTTTTGGCTTTTATTTGTTTTGAATTTCGCGCAAAGCTACTCGAAGGCTGTCTGCGCTAGCCGTCTCTAATTTAACAGTGATAGACTACAGAAAAGGCAGCTAATCAACACCATTCACTGTCAACTCTTTGGCTACTCTTTTACCCCCGAATAGTGGGACTGACCGCCACATTACAACGCCCCCACGTCTGAATCTGAAAAGTTGAGCATGATCGGCGATAGGGATTCGAACCACGACCCACAGATTGCAAGTCAAGCACCATAACCACCATAGGTTAGGGACGGCTAGCAAAGATAGATCTTGAGTACCTTTGCGCGAAATTCGACATACGAATAACTCCTCTTACACAGTATTATGTTACGTATTACAATTTCGAATGGTCTGAAACCGAGCTAAATAATAATTTAAATTTAG
>NW_013666839.1:56952-78274 GCF_000517525.1 Limulus polyphemus | reverse complement strand
ATGTAGATATATTTTACTTAACAGGGAGCTAGCTAGCTCTGTTAAATTCATTGATCACATGCTGATTTTTCCTGCCGTAGCCGCTAGGTAATATCTTCATAAAAGTACTAATTTCCTATGTGAATCCACTAAAGTTAAATGGTTTGTAATGTTCGAAATTTGTAGATGCTCCTGGACAAATGTCTGAAGTTTCCCGATTAATAAGCGTTAATCACAACTATATCTTCCGAGGTTTATAGCCCACCAACTATAGCAAACCAAAAATAGATACTCTTTTTTTGGCACGTTACGTTGGTTATATTTATAGGCATGTGGAGAGTTTCTCGAAAATTCAGATTACGTAACAATACAAAGCTACATTAGCGTTTACATAACACATATATTGTTGATTCTTACACTCGAGAATCTTTTACAACTTTGGAGAATAGGCAGGAGTTTCACAATACATATTTAACAATATAATTTATGTACATTTCTAAATATAGATTAAATTTAAACAAACATCGATATTAAAATAAATATATAATAATAAATCCGTCACAGCTAAAAACTCCAGACCTAAGAGTGATGTTCTCCTCTGATTTCATTGGACGTAGACTAGGTGTATTAAGGGCAGTTGGGCTAGAGATAGAAGCTGTCCTCCCATAAGATGACCAGTTCTCTTCTTTCTTCTCAGTACTTTATCTCTTGTCCACTGCTCAGAAGTTGAGCATAAAGTTTGTTGGGCTTCTTTTGCCCATACTTCCTGTAGATGTGTATCTACATGTATGTGTGATATTATCTTCACACTTGAAAATACCATTAGAAACTTGTTGTCTGGTTAACAGTGGCCGATTCTGGCTGGTGCACATGTGTAAATATCACTGTCAACTCCTCAAGGGTTCTGGCCAAGACAATCAATTTTTCTTGGTCAAGAGACTCAACCACAGGAAAAATTATAGACAGTGGCTCAGGTAGGCTCTTCATCCAGGTTGGAGCTCTCTATGAAGATGAATTCTTCTAATTCAATCTCAGTTGTCATAGCAATGACATTTAGCATAGTGTGGCTTGTAAGTCTAATGACTTTCTTCCTTCTATCGTGCTATAGAATAGCCTTTGTTAGAAAAAAGGAGTAAGTTAGCTCTGGCCACTGCTGACCTCTGGTTAGTTGAAATTGGAGTTGAGCTTGCAGCGTAGGATAACTTCAACAGTACAAGCATTGTACAGGTGCCATTGGACCACTTAGCCATTGACCGACTGTCACTTAATATTTTTCTTTGAAGTTGGTGCTAGTATGTCTGTGTAATTCATTCACTCAGCCTACACCCTCTAGAAGGCAAATATCCCTTCAGTCTCTTGATTAACATTACCAGTTACAACCCATTGTATCATCTGAAGATCTAACAATATCTATATACTACTAAAACTCTAGGATTGTTTGTTTGCTTGTCTGTAATTAAATACAGCAAAAACGGCGCACAATAGCACCATATTTGTAATGAAATGAGAATAGAAACAGAATAAAACAAGTTTTGTTAAAATCGGGCCACAGGTTACCGAATTAGCCCCGTTTTTGGGTCACTTTTATGAAAATTTCTAGATGAATTTAGGTACACTAGATGGCGCCACATATCGGTTTATCTATCCATCTATTTGTTTTACACATGATGAATCACTTTAAAATATCTTCTATACAACAATTTATGCACAACAAAAATTAAATGATGAGATGAAAATGAATTATAACGGCGCATAGAAAGAACAACAATAAAATGGACCTACAAGATTATTGTCTATTTGCAAGTAGTAACTATGGAGACGAGGTAATAAAGTAAAAATCAAGTCGAGAACAACAACAAAATTTTATAAACGAAAACCTCTGGCGGAGCATTGGCTATTTTATTATTTTCCTGTCAGTGTTCCCATCTTCATTAAAAGGAGTGAGATGACAAAAACAAGATCTTGAAAAAGCTATCTATATACCACTAAAACTCTGAGATTGTTTGTTTGTTTGCTTATTTTCTCAGTCAAAAAATCATTCATACTACCGTTCGCACTTTTTACGAAACTTCTTACTTCACTTTTTCGAAAAATGAAATGGTCTTACTTTTTACTCCTGGTCAACAATCAAATATCTTTTCTCAAAATAAATTATCTCAAAATAAACCTTCATTTCGGTGCAATATTGAAATTAGCTTGAATTATTCATAACCTCTGAATAGTGGTTGAACCAACGGGTCAGGATGGGTCACTTTTATGAAAATTTCTAGCATGAGTAATTTTACATCACACTACCGTTCGGTTCGCGCTCTTTACGAAACTTCATCGTTCAAATCTATTTCCCTGTCAATGTTCCCATCTTCATTAGAAGCCGTAAGATGACAAAACAAGATCTTGAAGAATTTCTCAATAATGTGCCTTGATTATGGTAGGTAATTAGAAGAAAAAATAAAGTGTTACTGTTTCTTATTTATAGAAGGTTTAACATGAAAGACCACAACATAATGAACTAATTCATCACAATACCTGAAAACTCTGAAAAATGAAATGGTCTTTACTTTTACTCACGATCAAAATTTAAAATATTTTCTTGAATTATGAATAACACGAATGGATTGAAATATTTAATTAAATTATCTCAAAATAAACCTTCATTTCGGTGCAATATTGAAATTAGCTTGAATTCTTCATAACCTCTCAATAGTGGGTGACCCAACGGGTCACGGATAGTCTAGTAGCTACTTAAAAATAAAAAACTCATATTATTAACAGTTATTTCCCACACACACACACACACATGCTTGATGGAAGGTAGCCAGCCGTAGCAGCTTTTGTCTGTTATAGAACGACGGAGAACAAAACGAATGAATGAATTCGCTACTGGAAAACAAGTCGTGTTTTTTTTTTGTCTCTAATAAAAAATACTGAGAATCTGATGTATGAATCTATTGTTGGAAAACTAATCGTTGTAAGGATTTTATCTGCTATGAAAATACTGATAAGAAGACGTGAGAAACTACATCTAGAGGCTCAGCATTGAATTCTTTGTTATTGTTGTTTACTGAAGGAAAATTATATAGATTCTGTGAACGTACTTCCACTGTAGAATACTTAGTGTTTTGTCCGAAGTGAAAATATATATACAACGTCACTTTGTTGTGCTCAATTTTTCTTTTGTGTATTCGTAACTGTAACAAAGACCCAACGTTTAGAAAACCTACACTGACGTCACACCATTGTAGTACATTCTATTTGTAGTTGTAACGGTAATATTGGTTTTATTTATAGTACTGCTGGCTGTGCTTATTTCACTTAAAATACCATAATATTTATACTAATTATGAACTATAACTCGAATGTTCTTGAAGAAGGTATACAGTATAATGATACAGCTCTGATTAGGTTGTCTTAAGCTACGTTACGGTAAAAAGTAGACTGTAGTGGCATAGTTCAAATTGCCTGGCTTTTTGTGTAGCACATAATATCGTGACTGTTATTTACTGCTGCCACATTGTAGTACTTTTGTTTGACCACCTTATGTACTTTTACAACAATCAATATATATATATAGTACTCTTGTCAGTAATCTTATCCATGACATTAATTCAAATCAATACCCAGACTTGTATTTAATATTTTGTAATTAAAGTTCATTGTGTGACAAATGGATGAAGTGATTTATCAATAACTTGGTTACAATTGAAAATAATTACAATTAACTTGCTTAATTTAGTTCACACCATAACAGTCGTTGTTCATGAAAACTGGTGACAGACAGAGAGAGCGCCTAAACCACTACTATAGTCGTCATATCCCAGCCAGCCTAATGAGCCCTGGTATTAGGTGAAAGGCCTCGTCGGCATTGGTTATTGCAGATGTAGTGTGGTTGATACATTATAAAATATTATCATTTACTTTTACTTACGGATTCTTACAATTACTTATTAGAACCCTATAACTAAGCCTGGATATTGGTCAACTATAAAATCAATCATCCCTTCTTATCCCAAGTTTTCAGAATTGTGTGATCTTTTACTGTGGATTTTAAACAAACCTAATTGTACTGTATTTGTTATATACTTCTAAGTTGTTATTCATCGAACATTTATATTGTTATTAGCGCAGTGTAGAAAAGAGCTTTATGAATGTTTCTTACAGTAGGTTATTAGTAACTTGAAACTTACCAATAGAATGTAGAAACAACACGTGCCCGATACATTTTAAACAACTTGAACTAATTGACTTAGCTTTCTTAAAAGTTATATTGAAGCGAAGGCTGTCTTTAAACGAAAAGTGAACACGAGCGTGTTTGAGCATAGAATCAATTTTATTTTGTTATTCATAAAAACAGAACTGTAATTAGATTTGGTCAACATAGAAAAACATGTTTACCATCTTCTATAAACCTCTGAGTCAGGTTGTCGCAACTGCAAACACTTCCAAAGCAGAAGCGTTGTAATGTCAGGTGACCGTTGTGGGACAGTTTCATGTTTACACCTTCGTTTGTTGGTATTTTGAATTTTACAACAAAATATATATGTTTTCGTTAACAGATTTACTACTTGCAAAATATATGTAAAACATTTGGTTATTCGTTATATATTTACTCCGTTTTGTGAATCAAAGCACTGTCTTAGCAGTGACATCTGTAGGCCAAACTTGTAACTTCCTTTCATCACATCTTTCAAGTGAATGCAGCGGAGCGGTCATAACAAAGAGACAAAGTTTCCGACCAAGCGCAAGTTGGTTATGTTGATCTATTACTATACCCATTCCAAGTTAAGAAGGGTGGTTTATGGAAGTGCCTAATTCAAAAAAGAATAATAATCGATCTGTAATATTAGCAGTAAGAATGGAGAAGTTTCAAACCCTCAATTCTGTTTACTAGGCAAATGTTTTAATCAGCTAGGCCTAGTAAATGTTCCAAGTTTCAGTTCTCATCTTGAGAAGAACAGAATAAATGAATTCTAAGCTTTTTTAAACAGATTCCACAGCTCAAGCTTATTTTCAGATTTCAGTGAAATTCATCGAATCTGATTGCGTACTTTTTGAAATCTATAAATATTTCAGATTTATTGAGAAATAAAGTTGTTAAAGTTTTTTTTTCTTCTTCGAGGCGTCAAACAGGTAATTTATTCCAAGATAACTGTAATTCCAGCTAGGTCTAATATTTGTCTCCCTCTCCAAGTTTGTTTGAAGTTTACATAAAAGAAAAACAACCTCCTAGAGTTGTACTCATTGATTTCAACCCTCTATGTAAAGTAGAGAATACTTGAACATAAGAGCGTAGTAATAATATGCCTAGGGAATTTAAAACGGGATTATTATGAGGCCCTTTCCATAATATGGCAATTATGGTAAAAGATATTAAATTAATATCCCGAGTAGAACGTTACATAATACGGCTCTATCTTCTCAATATTTTTTCTGTCTTATCCAATGACATTTCATTCAATCACTGCATAATTTGAATCCTGAAAACTTGACTTTGTATTAAATCTAACTTTAATTCTGGTGCCAAGCATATTTATACATTTTGAAGTCCCTTTTTTATTGAATTTGAATAAGATTCTCGGGTTCCAGCAAATTTCAAGTATTACCAATATTTAAGTTAATCAAAATACTACATCAACAACAACACCTGTTGCCACGTTGTCACAAGTAATAATCTAATAGCGCTTATGTAGTAAAACATTATAATACTTTTTACAACTTGTCACGAGAAACGTATAAAGTTACTGCCTTACATGAAACATAAGTATGCTATTATTTTCATAATAATTTGATAACTATCCATTTATCAGAATTAAAATATTTCGTTATTTTTGTAATATTATCGATTACCTTCAATGCCATTCAGAAATTCAGTACTTGTGTTTCCTAGATTATGTCAAAATTAATTATTGTAAATATAATAATTAACCTTTTTAGGAAGCTGCTTAACTGCGTACAATTTGTACAGGTGATGTACCTGCTAGTTGTAGTAACTATATAATAATGAGATCAGATTCTCTAATCTTATAAAATAAGTTTGATACATCCCACAGTGTTGTTATATTAGATGTTATGGTCAGAGAAAGACTCGAGATAAGTTTGATACATCCCACGGTGTTGTTATATTAGATGTTATGGTCAGAGAAAGACTCGAGATAAGTTTGATACATCCCACAGTGTTGTTATACTAGATTTTATGGTCAGAGAAAGACTCGAGATAAGTTTGATACATCCCCCAGTGTTGTTATACTATATTTTATGGTCAGAGAAGGACTCGAGATAAGTTTGATACATCCCACACTGTTGTTATACTATATTTTATGGTCAGAGAAAGACTCGAGATAAGTTTGATACATCCCCCAGTGTTGTTATACTATATTTTATGGTCAGAGAAAGACTCGAGATAAGTTTGATACATCCCACAGTGTTGTTATACTATATGTTATGGTCAGAGAAAGACTCGAGATAAGTTTGATACATCCCACAGTGTTGTTATACTAGATTTTATGGACAGAGAAAGATCAAATAATAGCTGTGTAGAAACTAAATATAACCTAATAACAGTGATTACGCTTCTTGAATCTGCGAGATATCAGGAACTCAGTGCTGAGCCCCCCCCCCCCCATACAAATTTGCCCTGCTCGCCCCAAATCCTTTGTTCTGGCTCGGATATGACAAAACTGTAATCAGTTATGCGCAGTTATTCGAGCCACAGCAGTTTATTTCAGTTTACTAAAATATACGCTGACATTTTGTTACTCAATTTGTGGTAAACTAGTCTATGTATTACATCAACTTTATTTCTACAAACATTGTGTTTTTTAAGCGAATCCTGAAAACAATAACAATAATAATATTGGCAGGCCTTCATCAGTTCATCATATGTTTCAGATAAATTAAGCTAAGCTGTCGCGTGTAAAAGGTTGCATGGAAAGGAAAATGATACGACTTTAGAGATGTTGGGCCTTCAATGAATGATACGTACGTCATTTAAATGAGTAGGGTTTGAAGTCATCAGCGCAAGCACCTTATTTAAAGGCATTGTTGTATTCTAAGGCCGGAGAGGATGACTCACGCCTTGAAAAAATTTATTGGGCCTCAGACTGAGAGTAAACAAAGATCTTTCTTGTACAAATGGCGTACTTGTCGTAGATCAATTCAATAAGAACAATGTAATGTCACTAAACAAAAACTCTCCGACTCTCACCAGAACCTGCAGAAGGAGAACACTGCTGTTACTGCTACACAGAACGGCTGTGGGAGTTTTTTCTGTTGAAATAAAAATACATATATCCTGTACGACCACGCCTACAATGCCTGTATAGTAAACTTATTTTGATTTATTATTTTATTTTTATTTAGAGCCTATTCTTCTATTCCGAACTATGTATTGATCATCTGTCTCTCCATGAAACAAGAACACCACACCTGGGAAGAAGGAGAAAAATTCTCTGTCTTCTTTGCACGTGCGTATCTGCCAGAGACACCTGGAGAGTAGGTCCTCAATAGCTTTTTAAAAGACCCGAATGATGAATAGTTAAATGAAGATGGGAACAACCAAGCTAAGAAGCACAGAACAAGATATAAAAAGCTCGTTATCTGAACCTTTCAAACGCTTTTGGGTCGTGAGATAGGCCAGGAACTTACCAAGCAATATCGAATTTTCTAAACATTCCTTTCGCAGACTAATTTGCAAAAGTTTTAATCTGCTAAACTATAAAATCTTAACTTCAATGTTAGGCAATTCCTCACACTTAAAATTGAATTGAAACTTAATTCACATTTATTTTGCATTAAGGTAAAAGTTACAATGATACAAACATCATTGGTGTAGTAAACCGTATGTTTTATTACACAGTGGTACAAACATTATATGATCATTTTTAGACAGATTCATTTAGAAGATTATTAAAGAAACTACATTACACTTTATAAGATCATGGTAAATAAACCTATGTATTTAATGTATGCAGTTTCAAAGTAGTTAATCAAAGTGAGTTGAACGTTTCCGTCACCATTTTGTTTAAACCTCTGCTTTATTTCAGATGAGTCTATTATAATATGTAGTATAGATGGTTATTGGGTAAGACCCGTTTGTAATGCGATATAATTAGTGAAGTAATGGAATTTCCAGATTTTCCCTAGAAGTCAAACAAATCTGTTGTTGTTTTTTTTTAATTAACCTTCTTTAGAATTCTTAAACGTTGGATAAATATACATGTATATATATATACAGAATAGATGTTTGGCAGTGTCCGTCTACTGAACACGATGCATATGTAGTGGTAACCCTGGTAACTACCTGGATCAAGATTAATTTGTAAATTTGTTGTTAAGTATAAATCTACACAATGGGCCATCCGTGCTGTGCCCACTATAGGAATCGAATACCAAATTTTTGCGTTATAGTCTCTCAAGCAAAGCGTTGAATTACTGAAGGTATCAAGATTAGCAATCAACATAAATAAAAAGGACCCTTTTTAATCCTCCACTGCTATTTTTGTCCTCGTTTTCATATGTTTATTATAAAAACTAGAACATGCATGGGAATAGCATGATGTAGCTTATGAACACAAAAAAATACACACATTAAAAACACACTTTCTTGCATCAAAAATTAATGTTAATTAACTAGACTTTGTAGACCTGGCATGGCCTGATGGTTAGGGCACTCGGGTCGTGAATTCGACATTCCTAACCGAACATACTCGCCCCTTCAGCCATGGGGGTCACGTAAAATGACGAATAATTTAACCATTCGTTGGTAATAAGTAGCTCAAGAGTTAGCGGTGGGTAATCTTACTAGCTGCCTTCCCTCTAGCTTATCACTTCAAAATTAGGGACAACGAGTGCAGATAGGTGTCGGGTAGCTTTGTGAGAAATTAAACAAACACACTGGATTTCGTTTTTGGTGTAAAACTATTTATTGAAATACCAAATACTTTATTAACCAATTGCATTACTATTTTTTCCTTAAACTTTTGACCCATTTCCAATTTACTTGATTATCTTTGTTGTTTTAAATTACGCTGAATCATTTTGTGACAAATACTTGGGAGTAAAATAAAAACATAATGCGAAAACAAAATAGAAGAGAAATTTCAAAAAAATAATTTCTTTGTTTCCTTCCTCAATTAATATTTTATTATTAGTAGTAGCGCAATCAACGAGTAAAGGTAAAAACAAGTTTGGGTATTAAAAAAACTCATTTTTTAGAGCATCTGGGTATTTGTTTTTGGAGCAAAGCCACACTGGGCTATCTACTGTGTCCACCGCGGGAACTTGAACCCCGAATTTTGCGTTATAAGTCCTTATACTTACCGCTACTCCATCATATATATATACAGTATATAATCCATATATATATATTACTTTCTTTAGTTTTTGTTGCATTTATCCCATTGTTCACAAAATTAATAGTGTAGAAGATAAATTACGTTTGTTCATGAATACAGTGACTTACCGCAACCGAACTTAATTTGAACTTAATTCAAGCTTCATTCTCCTGAAATCGTTGCTACCAAAAAAGGCAAGACTTCCTCCAACAAAAAACGATCTTCTTATCGCTGACATTCCGGCTTGTTGTCCAAACTTTGGGTAAAAGAACAACCTATTATAGACCTTTTGATCATCAACCATAATCTTTAACGAATTCGTCCGTCTATCAGGTTTGAGTAATGGAGGCTTAACCCCCCCCCCCCTCGATTTCGAAACGGTAAACACAAAGCGCTTTCAGAATTCCTGGAAATATGAGCTTAATATATGTGTTAACAAATAAATCAAATTTCAACTTTTAAATTCACTAATAGATAGCAAAGCCAAGTCCGATTTCTTCTATCTTTGAATTTTGTAGTTTATAATATAATGAAAACATTCCAACTTCTAATTTACCTCTTCCAACTTACGTAAAAAGGTTTTATTGGCATTTATATGTTAAATATAAATTCAAATTCAATATAAAATCAAAATATATAAGCCTCTTTACGTGGATAGCTTTCTTTCTTTTTTTTCTCCCAAATTGTGTCTAAAGATACATTATTAACAAACGCGTCATGAGACTACAGCAGAGGATCAGGTACCAGAAATGATTGGCACTGTTATGTCGATTTAATAGGAAACAAAATAAAATTTTACTTTGAACCTAACATAGCATTCCCTCACTCTCTTGTGGATGCTGCTGGAAAACGATAAGGGTATTAAATCCAACCATCATTTCCCATGGAAATCTTGCTGTTATTTGCATTTTAAACGCACTTGTTCAGTAAACCATTACAGGGAGTTTCTTTTACTTGCTGTTTTTATTGGAAGAGTAACTATGAGAGAGAGAGACTTCAGTACTGTAATAATAAGCTTGATATTCTTACAGGATTACGGACATGTTTAGTTTATCTCCACGTGGTTCACCGTTTTATTTGTTAGGAATGTGCAAGACAACATGTATTATATAAGTTTACGACTTCCATTCGGCAACTTTATTAAATTCACTATTTTTTTGTGAAACTTCAGACTGAAAAAAAAAAGAAACTTAACATTGAAGAACATGTTTTGTTGTTTTTTTCTACTTTTTTTTCCACGTTCCCAATCTAACGTACTAGATGCTAACATTTTAAATGAACATTGAAATGTACTAGTGTCATTCAAATACATTAGGATTTTAAACATAAGAAAACGAAATTTTAGTATTACATGTGGGTTGTTTACAGTAGTCTATACACAGGCAGTTTGTAGAAATCACTATAAACGGACAGTGTGCAGTAGTTACTATATATGGGCAGTGTGCAGTACCTACTATGTATATGAACAGTATTGTCCATATATAGCAACTACTACAAACTTTAAATATAAATTAACTACTAAACACTCTCCATATATAGTAGCAACGCCACACCGTCCATATATAGTAATTACTACTCACTGTACAGATGGTAATTACTACACACTGTTCATATATAGTAACTACTTCTTACTGTCCATAGATAGTAACTACTGCACACTGCCCATATAGAGTAACTACTGCACATTGTTCATACTGTGTGTGCAGTAGTCACTACATATGGATAGTGTGTAGTTTGTACTATACATGTGCAATATGTAATATTTACTATATATATGGACAATGTGCAATAATTATTATATACGGACAATGTGCAATAGTTACTATATATGTGCAATATGTAGTATTTACTATATATGGACAATGTGTAGTAGTTACTATATGTGAACAAGGTGCAGTAGTTACTATATATGGACAGTATGTAAAAATTAGAGTATATGGACCTTACGCAGCAATTACTAAATATGTACACGGTGCTGTAGTTTAATTGTTTCTATAAGTGGACGGTGTGCAATAGTTACTACATATCAACAGTGTGTAGTAATTATTGTATATCAACAGTGTGTAGTAATTACTATGTATGGAAATTTTCTAGTAGTTACTATGTACGGATAGTGTGCAATAATTACTATATATGGGCAGTATGCACATTAATTAAACCTGAAAGTAATGATGGATATCTAACGTTAACATTGTAACAGGTGAATCCTTAAGGCAAGAAAACACGTAAAATGGGCAATAATTACGGATATCTAAATGGCCCAGGATGAAACAGTATATGAATAAGAAAATAAAACAAGTTGTTTGAATAAAGATATGTCTAACATAAAAAACGAAAACACTAAAAGGTAGACTTTTAAAATAAAAACTACACATACGTTTCGGATCTCTAAAATAAACGGTACTCCTTTCTGTCAGATCTCTAAAACATACAGAATGGAGCTATAACATAAACAGTACTCCTTACTATCAGATCTCTAAAACATACAGAATGGACCTATAAATATTTGAACAGTCCATCATTTATGTACCTACTGTTTATGTTATAGGTCCATTCTGTATGTTTTAGAGATCTGACAGTATTTTATATTTGAACAGTCCATCATTTATGTACCTACTGTTTATGTTATAGGTCCATTCTGTATGTTTTAGAGATCTGACAGTAAGGAGTACTGTTTATGTTATAGGTCCATTACTCTGACATTCTATATATATTTAGAGGACCTTCAGTAACGAGTCTTGTTTAATTTAACAGTCCATCACTTATGTACCTACTGGTCCATCACTTGTATGTTCTGTATGTTTTAGAGATCTGTTAGTAATGACTATTTTCTGTTTATTTGAAATATCTGTCACTTCTATGTATAAGTGCTTTTTATGTTAGAAGTCTTTCTGTAATTCATAATGTTTATTTTAGAGATCTGTCAGTAACAACCACTGTTTATTTCAACAGTTCATCACTTATATATCTACTGTTTATGTTATTGGTCCATTACTTGGACGTTCTATATATATTAGAGGGTTGTCAGTAATGAGTCTTGTTTATTTCAACAGTCCATCACTTATATATCTACTGTTTATGTTATGCATCCATTACTTGGACGTTCAGCATGTTTTAGAGATCTGTTAGTAATGACTATTGTATATTTGAACAGTCCATCACTTATGTACCTACTGTTTATGTTATGGGTCCACTACTTCGGTGTTCTGTATCTTTTAAAAATCTATCAGTAATGAATATTGTTTATTTAAAAAAACCGTGACTTATGTACCTACTATTTATGTTATAGGTCCATTACTCTGACATTCTATATATATTTAGAGGACCTTCAGTAACGAGTCTTGTTTAATTTAACAGTCCATCACTTATGTACCTACTGGTCCATCACTTGTATGTTCTGTATGTTTTAGAGATCTGTTAGTAATGACTAAGAGTATCATGTATAAGTAGTATGTAACCACGTATAAATAGTGCATGGTATACTGTATAAGAGTATCACGTATAAATAGTGCATGGTATACTGTATAAGAGTATCACGTATAAATAGTGCATGGTATACTGTATAAGAGTATCATGTATAAGTCGTGCATGGTATACTGTATAAGAGTATCATGTATAAGTCGTGCATGGTATACTGTATAAGAGTATCATGTATAAGTCGTGCATGGTATACTGTATAAGAGTATCATGTATAAATAGTGCATACCATAGTGCATAACATTATCTTGTATAAGTATTACACGGTATAGTGTATAAGAGTATCATGTATAAGTATTGCACGGTATACTGTATAAGAGTATCATGTATAAGTAGTACACGGTATACTGTATAAGAGTATCACGTATAAGTAGTATACGGTATACCGTATAAGAGTATCATGTATAAGTAGTACACTGTATACTGTATAAGAGTATCATGTATAAGTAGTACACTGTATATACTCTTACATAGTGTAAGTTATACTACTTAAATCACTTTTACTTGTATTCTGTATAAAAGATACTCTAACACAAAATATTACTCAGCACACAGACAAGATAGACCTACAAAACATGCTACACTCTACACAAACAAGATGCTGTTACATAAATCAATACTAATAATACACACTGTGAACTACATTACGTACAATCTACTATAATAATGTGCAATACTTATACAAGATTCTTTATGTGGTATACTGTACACTGCTTACACGAGACACACATATAATGTATATTATTTAATAACTAAATGTGCAAGGGGTCAAGCGTGGCCGAATGTTAGTTACCCAGACTGCGAATCCTATAATTCGTGACTTGTAACTGTTTGGTGCAAAATCTCTATCGTCAATTTAAAGCCGTAGGTGTACTGTTAGGGTGAAAGTCAAATTCTTATGAATGACTATGCGTAGGTAATCCTTTGTGTGGCTTTGCGCAAGATCTCAAACAAACAGACAATCATACACCAGCTTTTGTCTGCCTTACTTCAGATCAGATAGCAGAAAATATAGCAATTAGGTTTTTCTGTGAAGTCGGGTGTCTGCCTAAATAACGTCACTTAATTCCACACTTTAACGATCTTCGCATTTTCTCTTCCATAATCAGCACACTTGTGACTAATTCAAATGCGTGATCGTGAGGTTAGTATGATTATAGATCTCTCTCTACAAAACACCACACACTCTAAGCATATGATACTCCTAAATAATCTTTTACACAACGTATTTACACCTACAAGATACTATTATAGATATTTAGATATATTTGGCTTAGATATAGATATTAAAGATACATAGTGTGTTACACACGCGCGCGGAAAACGAGTGCAATCATCTTACACCAATTGGATAAGAAATTTTGTTATTACGCGCCCTACGAATACGAGATATTTTACATATGATATTGTACACCCTACAGGCGCATATGATATTGTACACCCTACAGGCGAGGTATTCTAAACTACCTACTGGTACCTCACATACACGAAGGATATAATCACATAATGTATGCGTAATGCACGATGCAAAACTGTTTACTTTTACATAAAACTGCCCGATGGGTTCTCTGCTATGTATCCGCCACAAGGATCGAACCCTGAATTTTACAGTTATAGCCTTTAGGCTTATCACTGCACCACCGGAATAAATGCAGTATAAGACAAAATTATATAATATATTGTCCCTTAAACCTATAAACTGAACTTAACATAATGTTCGTTTTAAACATACAACATCTTATTACGTATAATATCACGCACTGTATATATACAATTACTCTCACATATATCATGCACTATATATAGATGGTATTATAACTTAGTACATTGTGCACTGCGGATATGAAGCATGCTTATCACCACACTACAGATGTGTTCAACGTAGTATGTTGTGTGCTACTAAATTACCCAATATAATATTCGAGTATATCACGTAGGACACATAATCTAAAATATTGTTTTATGTGAGTTACATATAATAGGCTATACATAGTATTTCACATATACATATACCACTGATATATGTGATGCTGTACTCACACTGAGCGCTTTAATATATTGATATATTCATTCTTTTATAAAACACGTTCTTGCTTCAACTTAGCGCCATCTGTTGATTTGACTCGAACTAACTAAAATTACAAGACATACTTAAAAGCAAGGTTTTGTGTTTGAAGATTCTTTTTCTTTTGTATTTTTATGGTTTTCCTACGGGACGAAAATAAGCTTCTTTTTAAAAATGTTGTCCTCTGAATAAATTATTTCTTTTATTGTTAACAAATTCATTTAGTGTTAAAATTGGATAAGGTTAAAAATGAGAGTTGGAAATTAAATAAATATTATGTTCTTTACTTTTTTGGCCTTCTCCTAAGTTCGTTTAGACGTCTACGTCTGTTTTGGAAAATTCTTTGATCGCTAAACTTTGTGACGATGCTGATCAGATGAAAATTTGCTGACACTAATTTTGAAGTCGATTAATGAAAAGCTTCGAGTATCATTTAGTCAGTTTCCAGTCGTGGTTAGCTTCAGTTTGGTTTTTGAGTCTAATGTAAATCATAGATAACCTACAAAAATTAGTTCCTGATTATTCAGCAAAACTCTGTTTGTTTGTTTCTTCTCTCAATTTTAAGCTACATGTACATCACTAATTATTTGATTGTTTGTTTGCGGTTAAGCACAAAACTACACAATGAGCTAGCTGTGCTGTGCTTACTACGGGAATCGCAACCCGATTTTTAGCGTTATAATCCTCCGGTTGTTTGTTTGTGTGCAGTTAAACACAAAGCTACACAATGGGCTATCTGTGCTCTGCCAAGCATGAGTATTGAAACCCGGTTTTTAAGAGTTGTAAGTCCGCAAACATACCGCTGTGCCAATGGGAGGCGTATAAGCCTTCAAACCTGCCGCTGTTCCACTGGGGCATTCACTAATTTCATGGGCATTGCATTACATCAAAGCTACAAGATCAGAGCTTGTATAAAGAAGGAAGGTTAAATACATCAGTTCAATAATATGTTGCCGTACAGAAGCGTATAATGCTCTAGCAAAACTAATCGATATTTACTAGTATTCTGAAGATATGAATAATTTCCATGATCATTTTCTTATTGTATATACACACACACACAGAGAAACGTATACAGTTTTAAATAATGAATATGAAATTAATCCATAACATTTATTCATTTTCTTTTGACTTCTGTTTTACTTACAAAGAAAAAAGAAAATACAAAATACTGTGATTACGCGTCACCATTAGTTTCTTTAGAATGTACATAGTTTTAAGTTTCATACCAGGTTGTATTTAAGCATAACATTAAATTTTCCCAAGTTTCGCAAGTTCCAAAGTAAAACTATATTGTTGTTTTCTGTAAAGGTTAGAAACCGCCTTACGGTTGAAGCGGTTATCCTTTGTTTGTCGACATACAAGAATGTCTTGAAATTACGCGGGAATTATCCTGTTTTCAAGTTCATTCTTCAGCAGTGGTGAAAATAGCAGCGGACAAAGAAGACGAAATATTCAAGCCATGTGAAATTCCATCATTTCTAATCTTACTTCACCATAGTTTAGATTATAATGTGAAAGTTTTCACGAATAGTAAATGGAGAGACTAGCTATGTTTATTTCTTTGTTTGTGTTTTTTAGGGGAGAGGGAGGAAGTGAATGCAAGGGATTTTAGTATATGTCAGTACGAAGTGTTTTTCGATAGTGAAATCACTAAACGGGTGACATGTATAGTAGCAATTAACATCGACTCGCACTCTAAGTTACCGATTCCTCTTTCTCATGAGTTGATCCTACATTTCGGAGCTACCAAATCGAGTTCAAATTCGTGTGATACCATAAAATATTCCCAGCACTTTAAACTGTGACTGCGTTATAAGAGTGAAAATCAATCCTTTAGCGTGGGTAGTAAAGTACTGTTGACTGGCTACATTCCCTCTCGTCAGTAGTTCAAAATTATGTTCAGATAGCCTCAGTAGCTTTGCCATAAATAAAAATACAATTCATCTTCTAAGGTGATTTTTTTTCGCTAGTACTTAGTGGGAAAAGAAATGTATAACAGTATATTTTTTGTGAAATGATGATAAGCCCTAGATTTCCTGGACTTTTGTCTGTATTTCTTTATTTCTCATATTCTGGCACAAATTCCAAGCTCATAAACTTTTACATCAAATGGTTCCTTGGGACTAGTTTGTTCCGATCGACTCAGTTAAAAGGGATGTCAGAAAAGAAGTCCTGGTTTAGCCACTGCAATACTACGATATTTGTATTCTTTGCTTAATAATTGAAGATTCATTGTGGACCTGATGGTTATCTTTTAAAACTCCATAGTTTTTATTGCTTTGTTTACCTTTGAATCAGTTCCATGTAGTTTGACATACCTTATTCTCCTATACTATAATTTTCATACCTGAAAAAAAAAAAATCTGAGTTTTTCTAATTTATGATTTGAACATCCTCAATCTGGTTGAGGTCATGTGTTAAATTCAACTTGAGGGGTTACTTTTTCTACCTTGACCAGTCGAACAACTTACTGTTTCAAGGAATATTTGCATTGTGTCCTACTTGACCTTGTGTATGTAGGATACCTTGCAAATGTTACATGAAAAAAAGAAGAAGAAATTTGCACATTCTGGTGGTCGTTTTCTGAACGGCCAACTCCGGAGAGAATGTATATTTTGCATGTAGTTTTGTCGCTTTCACAGAATATTTGTTCCAACTTCTGAGGAGGACAGTTCGTTTGTCTAATTTGAAAGAGCCAGAATGTGAAGTCCTGTCACTGTTTACTCTGTTCTACTGATGGCTAATGATCGTGTATTTTTACCGCTATTCTCAGAAACGTTTATTTCTATCTTACCCTTAAGTTTTTGTCATCAAATACAACCATTTCTTACTTAGTTTCTCCATTCAAATACCCAGTTGTTTATTTTATCTCTCAATTTCAATTACCTGTAGTAGTTCCTCCATGAGAACGATCAGCCAGCTTCTTTATATTCGTCCAGTAATAAAGTGTTTCATTTTCATTTCGTATTGACAGTGTCTCTTTCCTTTCAACTGCAACAAATCGCTACGCTCTGCCATCTGGATAATAGGTCCACAAACCTCTGATTTTGCGGAGATCGAGATTATCCTGGATTTACCACTTCTCCTTATCCTTAGTGGTGAACTATAAATACAAGTGTCAGTATTTCAGAAAATCATGATGCTGAAAACCGTTGATTTTTCTCTGCAATGAATTAGTCATAATAATCCTTGTTATAACTAAAATATATATACATTTCGTTAATTCCTCCGTAGTATATATTTGAAACAAGTACTATTGATATAGCAACAATTGGAATTCTTGATGACGTATTACGTAAAATATCATTTATCCAACCTATTCTAATTCACACATTTGCTTCATACGAGCGCAATTCCCGCCTTTTCTGTCGTGTTTTTTTTTTTTTTTTTGTTGTTGTTGTTGTTGTTTTTTATGTTTATGATCTATCGCTTCAATTTTCTTGTAAGAACATGCCTTGAAAAGACATCATCACTTAGATGAAAGAACATGGAAATTGTTTTATATTTGTTTTTGGATACTTAGTTTCAAATATTTAACGTTTAAAAACGTTAATTTACATTTTCAGATAAATTATGTTTTAAGTACCTTGCGTTTATAATAGATACTTGATATATGTTTCTTTATTTTCTTAGTTCATATATTTTTCATGCGGATTAAACTTTAACACATTTAAAAACGCAGAATATGACAAAAACGTTCTGTGTGGGTGTTTTATCAAATTTGTCTTAGACAAATGCTCAAAGTTTTATATTTTTTAGAATAAATAATATTCTCACGTTAAATATCACTGTTTCAAACTGAGATCAACAGATGGCGAAAGAGTTCCACAGAAATTCTGTGAAAGTATCTTTTGATGGACTAACTTTATATGGTAGATAACGTCAAAAACTGTATATTTCATCAATCATGCGGGAATAATTAATTAAAGTAAAACAAAATTACATGTATGCTAATATATCGAGACCAAAATACTTACCATGTTAGGAGAAATTTAAAAACAAATCGGCTCCTATTTTCGCCTTAATTTCTAGTTTGTTTGTATAAGATATTATCTAACTATATATGATTGGATTAAAAGGTTGTTGAAAAGAACTTTCTAATTATACTGTTGCGTCAGTGACTAGTATCACGCCACCTCTTTCTAGAAATATCCTGTTCCTTCAAGAATGCCCTAGCATTTACTAGATATGTGTTAGTCTTGTATATATAAGACGTTCACAACGTGACGGGACAACAGAGGTAATGAGTAATTGAACTGCAGTCAGAGAGAATATTGTTAAGCACGTGAGAAGTTCGTTGAGAATTATAGCGTTTGTTACAGAGCGACTGTTGAAGTTGAGTTTATCGTAAAGTTGTATTCGGAAAGAATAAACCAGTTTTATTTAAGAAAGGACTTGTGTCGCTAAAGTTTCGTCGGAACGAATTTACGGAAAATCAATTAACGAACAGAAACGTAACACTAGGTTTAGGAGCAAAGACGAGACATCAGTCAAACATCTAGAAGATGTGGAAATACTTTTCCATTTATCATATTCTAACCCTCCATGTGAAATGACAGATTGGTTGGCACATATTTAATTTGTAAATGCTAGAATGGAAGAGGATATATATGAATTAATATAAAGAAAAGTACGTGTATATCTATAACCTTACCTGGACTTTAGAGGGCCTTTCTGCTAACTACTTCAACAATTCTAAGTTCAAAAATATTCTGATTAAGAAGTTAGCACCCGAGATCACATACAAATGTGTAATGGTTTTCAAACGAGACCCAAAACTTGATATTTCTGTATTTTATAACATTTATTTAATGCAGGTTACAAATTAAAATTAAAAAAAGTTTCATCCTTCATTTATGTGCATCTTAGATTTATTGCATTTATTGATTTTTTTAGGCCGAACATGATCCAGTGGTTAACGTTTCTGACTATAGATCCGCAGGTACACTGTTCACTCATGTTGCTGCCAAACAAAAAAAGAAAAATCCCGCTGTGCACTTTGCGACCCTGAGTGAATTATAAGGAAGAAGTTCAAATCCAATTTTTTGGTCAGAATGAATAGCCCAAGAATTGATGGTAGGTGCTGTTGACTATTTGTATTCTCTCTAGTCTATCTATTGAAAAATAGGAATGGCTAATGCAGATAGCCCTGAAGTAGCTCTGCGTGAAGATCCGAAACAAACAAACAAACAAATTGATTCTTCTTTAGGAATTTTTGAGTCCATTTCAAAGTATATACTTATATTAGCTAAGAAACTATCATCCCTTAAGAGTATAGTTCTGTATATTTTGTTTCACACCCTCGAGGCTCAGTGGTAGACTTAGGACTTATAATGTTAAAAATCAGGATTCATTTGCACGTTTCGTTTATCATGTGATTTTCCTTCTCTGTTAATGGTTTTATTACTACAGCTCTTTGGTCCTACTCTTTTACGATGTTACAGCATATTGTCTGAATAATTACTAATAAATTAAATATTATTGGATAGATCATTGTTTGTTTTCATTGTTAAATGCACTATCGGTGCTCTGCCCGCCGAGGATATGTATCGAAACTCGATATTTAACGTTATAATCCGCTAGACTTACCGCTGACTTACCGGAGGAGGAGGGGGGATTGATAGAGCAAATGTTAAGTTATTTACGTCAACCTAGAGTATATAAAGCGGTTTTATCAGTAATATATGATTTCGCGAGAAAGTGACTCGTGGAAGCTCCTGTAGGGTTGAACAGAGGAATCTAAAGCGAAGCTTAAAAAAAGTAGGAACAAACTATACAGCTGGAAGTGAGTCAATATTAAATATCACCAAAGAGCGGAGTGATCTTTCTTATAACTGTTGCTTACAAAACATTTATTATTTAATTTTTTTTGTGATTTATTTTATGCCTAACCTTGTTCATTTTCCTTTTTCATGAACTTATTTCTTACTATCTTAACTTTGTGCTTTACTTTTAGTTCTTCTTAAAATATCTATATAGTATTTTCGGTCATTATATATATTTTTAACTTATTGATTTTTAATTTGTGCTTGTTTCATTTTGTCTTTTTAATTCAGCATTTCTTTTTTGATGTTACAATTTTACAATATTGTTCAGTCTTGTTTTATGTACTTTTCGTTATTCCATATTGTGTATCTGTTTCTACTTTCATGTAGAAAGTTTTTGGTATTTGTGATATTAAGATCTATTTGTGTATGGCTGAACTACACTTAGGCTTGAAACATTGAATAAAACCATTAATATTAATAAAGTGGCCTGGAAGCTAGAAGTGGCATGGGTGGCTAGCATCTTAAAGGGAGTACCACCCCTCACCACCCAAAAAATTTAATAAAAACACGCATTTTCGTTATGAAATTGATTAAAAACAAAATACTTCACATAAAATATGGAAAATCCAAAAGGTACCGTATTTTTCGGTGTATAAGACGCACTTTTTCATCCCAAAATTTGATTTTGTAGGTTTTGAACC
>NW_013666839.1:54256-55989 GCF_000517525.1 Limulus polyphemus | reverse complement strand
AACGTGGCGTCACACTAGTCATGTGACTCGCTGACGCAACAGTATTTTAAATTTTATTTTAATACGTATCTTTTGGGCGTATCTTTTCGAGACAAGTTTTAGTTTGTTAATTGATAAATTTTTAAGTGAAATACAGCATCTTCAAGTCTCCATAATAACTAGTACTAAGGTCAACCCGCTGGGAGTAAATTCAGTTTATATCAATAAAGCTACATTCTCAGCATCATTAATTAAGCAACTGTCAACCTTTTATGCCTCTGCTATCACTTTTTAATGTTTAGCTTTCAATTGAGAAACGAACGATTTCACCTGCGATTTGGTAGGGAAGGTCGAAGCATTACGATAGTCAGCAGTATGATGAGTAGACAGGAACACTTTGAAAGTAGCTACAGGCATAATATTGTATTCGACTTGCTGCACAATATTTACCAAGGTGGTTCTAAACGGTTCCTGGATACCTCTGCGTGTCATTTGGAGACTTCCATGTTTCTTGTGCTTGGCCGTTAACCTCGTGATGCGCTGACGGATTTCAGTCACCTTACCACTTCAAATCACTTTTTTGTAGCCCCAACACTAAAAAAGTGCAGAAATTGCTTTTTAAAGCCAATAAACATGTCCGAAAAGTACCAGTTCAAATTAAGAAAAAAACCTGATTGGGTAGTTTGTGTTTTTTCAACAAAAAAAATGTCCCCCATTGGCTCGTGAGGGGCCTGTTAAATCATATAAATTCTTAATTACGGCGTAGGTGTCAAAATAACACGCTATTATCGCGAACAGGGGATTTTAAGCCATTTTTTCTAATCAAAAAATAAAACAAATTTATGATTTTTTTAAAATCTTACAGACATTTTATTTTTTGCTTCGATACAACTTAAAAAATATGTTATGCATAGTAATAAAAAACAAAGTGTTTTATATATAGTTTGAATATACATCAATTAAACACACTTTTAAAAGTGGTAAAACTTATTACACTTCCTTCTGGGAAGAATACATAGAAAATTTGCATATTATCATTTCATTTCCTTTACAAAAACCAATAAAGGTTGTTCTATTTATTCACATGCACTGATGTCCCACAGGAACCCCAAAAGTTTCCGCAAAAACGCAGGCTAGAGAAGGTTAAGTGAAGAATATATTAAACACGGATATCAAAGGAAAAGAAATGAACAAACAAACAAAATCTCTGTTCACAGTAGTGTTTATACATACCCTCAAATTGTTGGCCCGCTTCTAATCTGAGTGACTACTATCGTGTAGCCGCTGGGATCGAATGTAAGAAAAACAAAGAGACAAGAGCGCTAAATTTAAGGAAAAAACTACATAAAACTCAAGATACAAAAGCAGGCAAAGCCTTAATAAGGCATCCCACAAATTCACAGGTTACATACATCATCCAGTAGTATTCATATGATTCGAAGCCATTCTAAGCCTGTTTAAAAAAGCAACCTTCTAAAAAGCTCGTACAGAGATTGGCACACGTTAGCTATACACTTAAAAACAAAGGTTGCAGTATATAGTTTCTACCTTTATAACAAGATTGACACATGTTTACTACTTTTCGACACCCAGTCAACACCGATGGGATTAGCTACTGTTAGTATCTGCTTATTACGAGGATCTTCAGCGATACGAGTTCTTTCTTGTTTAAACCAGTTTATTCTTCCTCGATACAAACTTTTAGTACACAGTAGTTCCACAATCAATACATTTCTGGTCACTTTAAACTTAGC
>NW_013666839.1:52449-54141 GCF_000517525.1 Limulus polyphemus | reverse complement strand
AACTTTTATGATACACGCTATAAATCACAGCGATTCACAATCTCGATAACTTCGCTCTCCACGAGTGAAAACACACACTTTACGGGTCACTAGCTCGAAACTAACAGAATCATAAATTACACGGAACTCATAGTAACTACTGCTCTCTCTTCATTTATATATCCCACCCCGCTGGCTTACCTCTGCCAGGCTTTTATACTAACGAAGAGGGCATCTCGAGCACACTCGGACTTCCCCGATCATTCGAGAAATTCGTCACGTGACTTCCGCTGTCGTAACACTACCTTCAAGAACTGTATGAAAATTTAGAAACATTATGTGAATGTACTGGAATAAAGATGTATTCTGTAATAGTTATGGAACGGTAGAATTACTCGATCTTTCAGTTACAACATCTCCTGTTTCCATTCGAGAAATGTCAATAATTATATAGGTTTGTCTTAAAGAACGATGCTTGCTTTGTTATTACGAGTTTTAAACTCTTTCTTAAAGTTCGGAATAAAATTTTGGATAACTTTATAGTTCTATAATAATGGCTTCCCAACGAACAAAAACTAATAAATTTTCTTTGTTCACACTGTTTATTTTGTATTTGTAACGATAATATAGCACACAATACACATGAAATAGTTGTTGCATTATTTAAAAAACAAAAAACAACTAGCGATGAAACTATGCATGACTCATCTGGACGTGAGAGAAGTCTTCCCTCTTATCGAAACCAGCGAACTCGTGGACCTATGGCCCACATTTACAGAGCCACTATAATGAAAATGTAATGCTTGAACTACTATTTTGGACTTTTTGAGTATAATGATCATTACCGCTATAATGAAAATGTAATTTATTTAACCAAGTTACAAACGGTAATTAGTAGGCCTACTTATTTACGTGATCCAATGTAAATAGATGCCAAATTTGGGGTCAGCTTTCGGTGAATCCCCGTAAAAGTGTTTTCGCAAAACCTCCGAGTTCGCTGAAGAGTGGGGTGATTTTTTTCTTTTGTGTGAACCTCGGAACCGAGACAATTCGTTTGGTACCACATAGAAGTAGGTGCGACCAGCGGTTTAGGAGAAATTAAATAACACAGAGACACTGAATCTTATTATATAGATAGCTTGACGCTTTTTCTTAATAGCATGATAGCCACCTGCCTTTGGAATCCAAAGCTGCTTGTTTGCTGTTGTACAGGTTGGTACAAAATTGTTTGAGTATAATTAAATCGTTATAGACTGAATACACACAACACACATATATCTCCCAAAACTAGATAACACATATTTATTCCGTTGTGTGGCGCTGAAGACGTTTCTTATCAAAGTCTGGAATTTGGTTTCGAGTTTTGACAACGTATATTCTTTTATTTTGCTTTCAACTGAGAAAACAGGTTAGTTACACGCACGAGACATTCAGGAAGTGACAGTGAGACGAAAGTATAGTGTTCCTGGTTTTATACTAACACATATATATCTATACAAATATATATATATATATATGTTTTCTTTTACAGGAAACGACAAGAAAACATTAATGTTTTCTTCAAGAAGTAAATTGCTGGTTCAACCCGAGTGATTAGGTATGTTTGCATATTGTCTTTGTTTTATTTTATTGTTTACTACACGTTTTAGCAATGCTCACGCTGCTAGTTGGTTCGTTCTACTCACTCCCCCCCCCCCTTTTTTTTTGCTACTA
>NW_013666839.1:50232-52248 GCF_000517525.1 Limulus polyphemus | reverse complement strand
AGATTTTTTTTTTTTGCTAGTACTTAGTGGGAAAAAATATATAACAGTATATTTTTTTTGTGAAACGATGGTAAGCCCTAGATTTCCCGGACTCTTGTCTGTATCTCTTTATTTCTCATATTCTGGCACAAATTCCAAGCTCCTAAACTTTTACATCAAATGGTTCCTTGGGACTAGTTTGTTCCGATCGACTCAATTAGAAGGGATGTCAGAAAAGTAGTCCTGGCTTAGCTACTGCAATTATCCATTATTCAATTTATTGTATTATTTGTATTAAAATATCGTATATGATATCTTTGTAACCATACCATTTAATGATATATTATGAATTATATTGATTTATTCGTGAATATTCATAAGTTGTTGAACTGTTTAAATATATGTTTAAAGATTAATAAACTTATCATTTAAGTTTATAAATTCTTAATTACAGCGCTGGTATCAAAATAACATGCTATTAGTGTTATTGCCAATAGGAATTTTAAGCCTTTTTCTCTTAGCAAATAATAAAAAGTTTTGAGATTTCTTAAATGCTATAGATATTTTATTTTTAAGTGCGATATAATTGAAAATAATTTATACAAATTAATAAAAAACAAAGTGCTTTATACATATACGATTCGTAGTTCGAATATAGATCAAGTAAACACACTAAAAACGTTGTAAATTTTCACTTTGTTCTGAGAAAAGATGAGTAGAAATTTTGCATATTAACATTTTATTTTCTCTGCAAAACTCAATAAAGATTGTTCTGTGGTATTCAGTTAAGGCCTACGTAATATGTGGCTTCATTAGCAATATACAATCCAGTGGTTTTATAACCACTACGAATAATCGTGTTCTGTGTACAAAGTTCAAAGAATAATCACTCTGTGTAACCAAAAGATTATCGTCATAGGTGTGTACTAACTTTTATTATTCGTGGCTAATGTGTTTCAATCAATTTCTGATAACTAATATAATAAAAAAATGCTTACATTTTGTTCAAAATGTTTTGTAGATTTTTTGTACTTTTCCATTTGACTATGTCATATAAGTGTCTCAGTAACTTCGTTATTTGTTTGTTTGCTCATAAGTTGAACTACCTGTACCATAAAGTCCACGCCATATGTTATGTGTGAAAACCTGTTAATGTTGTTCAGATCATATAAAGGATCACAGAAGATCATAAGTTTTCATCCCGTATTGATGATTTGTTCGCTACAGAATATAGAACTTTACTCACGTACTTGTTCTAATACAGGTTAATTTTATTACTTCGAAGACACGTGACCTCTACGTGGCCTAGTGATTAACATGCAGATCAGAAGGTCCAAGGCTCGAGCTCGCGATATTCTGCTGAACACGCTCGCCACCTTCAGCTGTAGTGCGTAACCAGGTTAACATTAGTCCTGTAGGTGGCAGGTGTGCTGCTGACTGGTTGCCTTCCCTCTGGTCAGTGATTCTAAATTAGGAACGACTCTGAGTTTTCTGACCCAGCCGTTTATCCTATGTGTCAGATAAGGTACTACTCAGGTTGAAGCTATCAAATATCTGTATAACGAAACCACATAAAGCCATAGTAACGTGAAGTTCTGCTATATTTTTAGTCTTATTTATTTGAGTAGTTTTAGCAAGATAAAATATATTTTGTGCAAATTGCTTAATATTTTATTGCTGTTAATAAGTTTGAATAAATGGCTGCTTTTATGTGTAATCACGAAACATTTGAAAGAAATACATTAAAAAACACAACCAGGATATATTTTTATGCTATATTTTTAGTCTTATTTATTTGAGTAGTTTTAGCAAGATAAAATATATTTTGTGCAAATTGCTTAATATTTTATTGCTGTTAATAAGTTTGAATAAATGGCTGCTTTTATGTGTAATCACGAAACATTTGAAAGAAATACATTAAAAAACACAACCAGGATATATATATATATATATTGTTACACAGCGGAAGTCACGTGACGCTGGTAACACGTAATGAGTATCTCGAAGGTTCCTGAAGGCTCGAGTGTTTGCCAGATG
>NW_013666839.1:45145-49310 GCF_000517525.1 Limulus polyphemus | reverse complement strand
AACTCTAGTCTTTTTTATGCACCCCCTATTCTTGTATATAAGTGCGCCAGATAAAGCGAGACAATTAATCAGAATTGGAATTGCAGACAGGCAGAGATAGAGACGGACAATTGAGTTAAGCGCGGTAGTGACCGTTAGTAAAGTGCGTGAATCGTTGTGGATTATAGCGTGTGTTTAAGTTAAAGTGATAGTGGAAATTAAGTGTATTGCAAAGTTGTATTCAGAAAGAATAAACTAGTTTTATTTAAGAAAGGACTTGTATCGCTAAAGTTTCATCCGAAAGAAATTATACGGGAAATTAACAAACGACCAGAGAGGTAACAATATTTTCTCTTCCAGCAAACATTGCACTGTAGCAAAATAATATAATCAATAGAATATTGCGTTTTGAAATATTAGTACATTTTATGGCAATGTTTCACGAAAATGACTAAGTTAGAAATTGTTGTTAAGCAACAGGTGGAACTAGTTTTATACAAACAAACTTTACTTAATATATTTTACTTAAAACTTAACGCTTCATTACAAACGTGTACTTTCTATGACGCTACTGACGTTTGATTCTTAATTCTTTTCATAAGGTTAGTTAATTACATGCTCATAAAGACTTGTGGTTTCATACATGTTTGTAGCGCAAGGTTATTTAACAAATTTTAGTTTTGGGTTTTATTTACGCATATGCTGTTTGACTGTCTTCTACAGAATATATATATATATTGCTTGTTCCCATACCGTAAAATCTGGAACCTTATTGGAACCAAAGGTGCGTTATAAGGATGATGGTCGGATCTCACTATTCAATTAGAGTAGCCCAAGGAAGGGTAGTACGAAGCCTAGTTTGCAAAGTTTTGGTGTCCTATGTGTCTTCGGCAGTGTTTCCGATTTATCAAGTTTAAATCACTACAGAGTAAGTGAGTTTTGCAAAGCACGGCACTTGGGGAATTGAACAGAAAAACAGAGCTGGTAAATAATGTAGATGATGTAAAAATCTGGGTATTTTATTTTTGTCTCTACTACCAGAAACAGAAAAAAAAAGAAGCCGATCGAGATAAAATCTAACATTAGGTCGTTCTTAATTATTATATTCGAGTTATCTATCTTTTCTTTTGTCAGTTGTATGTAATTAAAAATTGAGAAAAGACGTGATTATTAATTTTTTATTTATCTATTATTTGACGTTACTACTACCACAAAATGAAAACTCCAGGCTCGAAAAAAGCAACATTCAGTTTTTGTTTGTTTGTTTTTTCTGTTTTTTATTGAAAAGCCTCCCAGTGGCACAGCGGTTTGTCGAAAAAAAGCAACATTCAGTTTTTGTTAGTATGTTTTTCTGTTTTTTATTGAAAAGCCCCCCAGTGGCACAGCGGTTTGTCGAAAAAAGCAACACTCAGTTTTTGTTTGTTTGTTTTTTCTGTTTCTTATTGAAAAGCCCCCCCCCCCCTCAGTGGCACAGCGGTTTGTCTGCGGACTTCCAACGTTAGAATCAGGGTTTCGATAGCCCATTGTGTAGCTTTGTGCTTAATTACAAACAAACAAACTTATTGAAAAAGAATACCCAGTATTGTTTATGTCATTCAAAAGTTCGGAAGTTTCACTATCTTCGTTGCATCCACAATTTTCACCAACCGGGATTAAATTTTCCAAGTGCAATTTGATTAATTCTGCCAGATTACTCATCGTTGTTTAGCAGTTCCGACCTTGTTTGTAATTTCAACTCGGAAGATCGGAAGTATTGCGGAAGACGAATAGGGCACCAAAGCCTGTGCAAGCTAGGACATCCGTAGCTGGTTAAAGTGACTGTGGAAATTAAGTGTATTACAAAGTTGAATCGAGAAAGAATAAACTAGTTTTATTTCAGAAAGGACTTGTATCGCTGAAGTTTCTCGGAAAGAATTTCTACGGGAAATTAACAAACGACCAGAGATGTAACAATATTAACCGTGTGATTTAGATCATGTTTTATACGAATATTATTGTTTAAATAGTGTCTGAGATTAACCTTTTAGTGTAAATGGTGTTTTATATTAAACGTGTGATTTAAATCATGTTTTATACGAATATTATTGTTTAAATAGTGTCTGAGATTAACCTTTTAGTGTAAATAGTGTTTTATATTAACCGTGTGATTGAAATCATGTTTTATACGAGACGATTGGTTAAATTGTGTGTTATATGAGCCTTTTGTGTTTCTTTCACAGGCCGTGTGGTTATCTAGTTAATTCAAGCCTTATAGGATCTGTTGTTGTTTTAGTTCCAAGCCACGCAATGGGCTGTCTGGGCTCTGTCGAATTCCAGATTTTGTCGTTGTAAATCTGCAAACTTAGCAATGACCCACCAGAGGGCTTCTTATACGAGCCTTGTGGTTAAAGTTGTTTCTTGTAATCGTCGTGGCTGTGTAGTTGATACCAATTATAAGAACTTATGATTGGAAGTAAAGAAGAATGTACTAATATATCAATCACGCTGTATCTGCTATATCCAGTGCCGAAGAGGTTTTATGCCTAACACCAAGGTTCATCAGGCCGGCTGGGTTACGACAGACATAGTAGTGGTCAATACGCTATTTACATCATTTTTAACTTAAACAAAAAATGTTATGATGTGAATTAGATTAACTTAGTGAACTGTAATTATCATAAATTACATTAAGTCATTATAGAAACCTTTTGTTTAAATAGCTCCTTATAAGGGGGTAGCGATTCATAAAGGAGCTCAATGAATCATACACTGTTTTTATGCACATTCGACTCTTGCATCTTAAAAATGTATTGAATTCCATGGAAGCGATTCTTCAAAAGAATTTGTTCTTACTAGTTTTGCGATTTTCACTTTTATCTTATCTCTGTGTTTAAAAAACGCTGCGAAGCTACAGCCTACATAGATAAAAACCTGAAATTCAGCAACATTATTTTCGGCCTTTGGCCGGACTTCAAAGGAATTTACTTGATTTAATAAGATACAAATGCGTTTCACGTTACTTAAAATTAATGCACAATAGAGGTACTGTTGCATTATCAAAGTACGCATGGCTTGTAAGTTGATAAGAGATATTTTTCAAATGTTCAGGATACAGAGATAACAAAACAGGATCGGTAAGTCAACGTTAAAGGTTATTTTCAACACACACACACACAATGTATGTATTGCTTTCATGTTATGTTTTTTGTGCTGCTTCAGAACAACTGTAAGACTCGAACGGTATACCTCAGGTTCAACTTAATTCTTTCATTACCAAGGGCACATATATGTCCCACTGTAGACCGCTGCCATGATAGTTTGTCATTTTTTTACCACTACGAAGAAGCTTCCCAAAGTTTACCAGTTTCAAATTTCAGATAAGTAATCAAATATTGAAACATGTGTATTTTTTCTTTTTATCGTTTATCAAAAATAAACTTGGCACCCGGAGAGCTCTTTATCCATAAAAGTGACAGTAACAGTCAAATATTTCTTTCGCGAATATCAAGTATTGGAATTAAACAACTAAGATTAAGATTGATGTTATATTCGTGTTTGCTGAAGAAATGGCTTCATGAAAACATTTGATGTTTCCCTTGAATTTTTTTATGATCTTCGGAACCTATAGGTTGGGAAGTTATTCTGTTTCACAACAATTAAGAATAACCTATTCTGCAAAAAACAAAACAACAATCTTTAATTGTATGACTCCTGTATAATTTAGTAAATCGATAGAGAAATAAATAATAATAATGTACATAAATCCTAAAAACAATCACAGTGATTTATTTTCCATTTAAATATAAATTATGAAAGAATAAGTTATTTACTAACTAAACGGTTAACATTTCAGAGTGCGCTAGATGCGTCTGCTTGCTTGACTATAATGATGAGATATAATGTATACAAAATTTAGATAATTTATCTAATAAGTGAAAAATTTAAACTTATATTTAAATATCTGCCAACAGAAAACAAAAAAAAAGAAAACATTTAAAAGTACTGTTTGTAAATGTAAATAGACTATCAGTGCTCTTCCCACCACAAAGTTACACAATGGGCTACCTGTGCTCTGCCCATTACCAGTATCGAAATCCAATTTTTAGCGTTGTAAGTCTGCAGACTCACGGCTGAGCCACTGGGGAGCTAATGTAAGTAAGGATAGTGTTAAAATGTATATTCATACCATACCTGAGCTAACAGAGTA
>NW_013666839.1:38032-44186 GCF_000517525.1 Limulus polyphemus | reverse complement strand
CACTACACTGTTGTTCCGTCACGTTGTGACCATCCTATATATACAAGACTAACACATATCTAATAAATACTAGGGCATTCTTGAGGAACAGGATATTTCTAGAAATACGTGGCGTGATACTAGTCACGTGACCTTGCTGACGCAACAGTATGAATGATTTACGGAATTACTTATAAGAAATGCGAAAATATGAGTTATTCAAATATACTAACACTAAAGCATCTTTTATTATAGAATTAATAAAAAGCATTAGTTGGCAAGCAGGAAGTAATGATCTCATTACAACAGAAAATATTTTATTAATAAAAAGTTTTAAGGATTAATTTACTGCCTAAATCCTTCATAAGAAATATTCTCTAAACTCAGTTTTGATTTCGTCTTTCCTTAGATCGAAGCAACTTGAAAAGTATTTTATATCGTAGAGAGTTTAATTTAATATTATGTGGATGTTTCGCTTCAGCTTACGTCGACCAGTATAACAAGGGAGGTAGAAGGGTGTATTATCGGATGATTACTTTTTCCTGTGCTTCAATATGAGTGGTTGCATTTTCTTATCAAATACAGCCACAAAGTAATGTATCATAAAATGAGTACTTTTACATGCGTGTTGACTTACCTTTAGATTTTGTAAACTCTTTCTGACGTACAGTATTTGAGTACAGTATTGTTTATTTTGTGACAAGCAAAAGTTGACAGAGAACTGAGAAACGGGTTTAAATACAAGTAAGAATCTTGATTTTTAAATCATGTTATTGTACTTTTTGAGGCAGTTTCATCACGTACATGTGTATATGTTCATATATTTACCTTTTTCTGTGAAAGGGTCATAATCTTATTTCAGTTCTCTGATATCAGAGCCCCCCCCCCCCCCAGTGACTCAGCGATAAGTCCGTGGACTTATAAAGCTAAAACTCGGGGTTCGATCCCCGTGGTGGACACAGCACAGATAGCACACTGTGAAGCTTTGTGCTTAACAACAAACAAGCTTGATCTCAGGTATTTTTTTTTAACTGTGAAAACAAAGATTTTTGAAGTGTTTACTAAAACCGCGAAAAAATATTGACTAACTATTCAAACCAAAATGATTCTTTTTCTAACGTCAGATTTAAATCATCAAGTCAAAAAGATTAAAACCTATATCGGACTTAAGTGGTCCCAAAAATAGCAATTATTATGTATGATTTAACTGATCACACTAAGCATTATATTGTTTTGTTTGAGTTTACTTACTACTTATAAGTATTTTTTACAAGTTACGGCTCTTAGAGTAAGGAAAAGTGTTACTTTAAACAGGTACGACGTTTCGATCGTTTGAGGGATTATTCTCAAGTACACAGGTTTTTTGGGATAACCTGTGTACTTAAACATGATCACGCAAGCGATCGAAGCGTCGTCCCTGTTTAGATAATAATTCTTACTTACTTACTGTAAAAGTTGCAACTTGTAAAATAATAATGATAGATTATATATTATAATTTCTATCTCTAACTAATCACAACACTCTGTATCTAACACATCAAAGAGTTCTCTAATGTCATCAAGTTGTCCGTGTTATCGCTGTAGGAGTATAGTGTTTATTTAGTACTGTTATACATCCGCTTTGATGGATAGAAGTACATACAAATACATTACCCTTTGGAAGTAAACTTTAGGCTGTGTGGTATGAAAAACGAAAACACCCACACACGTACAAATTTAACGTCGGGTTCGCTCATCCATAAATATTCCAGACAACAAAGCCAAAAACAAAACGAGCTGCACATGAAGGAGGATCTGAACTTGGCTACAACCAACAATATGGAACATTTATCACAAATGTGTGGATACCTAGAAGTAGGACCCACACAAAGGTAGGGATACCTGGAAGTAGGACCCACATAGAAATAGTGATACCTGTAAGTAGAACCCACACAGAGGTAGCGATACTTGGAAGTAGGACCCAGACAATAGGTAGGGATACTTGTAAGTAGAACCCACACAGGGGTAGCGATACTTGGAAGTAGGACCCACACAAAAGTAGGGATACCTGTAAGTAGAACCCACACAGAGGTAACGATACTTGGAAGTAGAACCCAGACACAGGTAGGAATGCCTGGAAGTAGGACCAAGACCAAAGGAGGGATGTCTGTAAGTAGAACCCACACAGAGGTAACGATGCTTGGAAGTAGGACTAAGACCAAAGGAGGGATACCTGTAAGTAGAACCCACACAGAGGTAACAGTACTTGGAAGTAGAACCCACACAGAGGTAACGATACTTGGAAGTAGGACCAAGACCAAAGGAGGGATACCTGTAAGTATAACCCACACAGATGTAACAATACTTGGAAGTAGAACCCAGACAATAGGTAGGGATACTTGTAAGTAGAACCAAGACACAGGTAGGAATGCCTGGAAGTAGGACCAAGACCAAGGGAGGGATACACATATCAGTATGGATATATCAGTGAAAGTATAACCTACACAGCAGTAGGGATAATTCATTGGAAGTGATCTCACATATAGGTAAGGGTATATGGAAGTAGAACCCACACATCACGTGGGAAACCTCTGTTACTAGGCTACATTTTATCAGTTCCACATTGTGGCTTGTATTCGAGCTTTTTTTTCTGGTCTCTGGATGTGGCCTTGCTGTTAAAACGCGCATCGCACTTTCAGGCCATGCCTGTGTTATAGAAGTGACAGTGGAATTCTATCATTGTATCAGACAGAAATAGCCTAAGATCTATTCCCTTAAATCTATAAGCCCAAAATTAGAAACGTTTGTGGCCTTGTGTAGTTTCACAAGAAATTTAAAATCATACAAAGAAATTCATACCTCTGTCCTTTACGCGGAAGACGTTTTGTTTTTGGCGTAGTTGTCTAGATTTTTTTCATCATTCAAGGTAAGTAAATGCTGTTGTATTATACTCTTTCGCTGTTAAATAATAAAATTAACATAACTCTTGTGTTACCTTTATAAGTATATATACAAATATTTATGGATCAATTTGTTGCCCTCCTGTGCTGTTTGTTATTTCATATAGTCTGAAAGCTACCTCTAAGGTGTGTATATGTGTGTTTTTGTATGCGCATAAATAACGTCACATGAGCGTTTCCTGTTTGTTTCTTCGTTTTCAGGTATAACTGTAAGCTTAAACAACTACATCTACGTTGTCAGAAGTTTAGTGTTGAAAGTTAAATAGGTCAGCCATTGTTGAGTTCCTTATGCTACTCGTGTCTTGTTTTTGATGTACTTTTGTTCATTGATATCGATGTAGAAATGGTATTTGCTTTTGCCAAAATGTACACATTAATGTTGTGTATTTAAACCGAAATTTTCATATGTAGGTTGATACGGTTCATTTAAAGGCACCAGTAAGAACGCGGAGTCTTTATACGGAAAGATATAGTTAACTAACTCATTGCAAGTAGTAAGATAGCTTTGTAGTTCAAGGATAATAAAATTCATTGAACAAACTATGTGTTGCTGAGGCCATTTTTCGCTTAAAAATGTCTGAGTTATACGTAAACAAACATACCTACCAATCTAACTTGAAGTCAAACTTTGTATTTATTGTCTTAATTGATTTATTTTGTTTTCCCCACACCCACTCTGTTGGCTGAGTTTCATTTTCTCGTGTATCGTAAATGTATTACAAAAGTAAACTTAACTTTCGAAAATTCACAATATAAAAATATTTCATTTTTAATATGATTAAAAACAGTACCAGAAGCCAACACCGTATTACCGGTGGCCTCACTTGGTCTCGGGATCTAAACCCGTCACTGAACATGCTTGTCCTTTAAGTCGTTAGAGCGTTATAATGTCACGACCAATCCCACTATTCGTTTGCAAAGTGTAGTTCAAGAGTTTTTGGTAGATGTTTTTTTTAACTGCCCTCTATCTAATCCACCACTTTAAAAGTCGGATGATCAGCGCAGAGAGGCCTCTAGTAGCCTTGCGCGAAATTTAACAAACAAACAAATCGCATAATCATTTTACTAAGTAAAAATTTAAAGCTGTCGTATGAACAATTCACTCGTATGACAAATGCCCACCTATTACTGCTTATGAAGCTCTGTAGTAGCTAAGTAGCAGCAAAATCTTAAAATTAAAGAATTGTACATTAGCTGTAAAACTTAATTTAGACTATAAATAACTGAGCATGTACAATTTCAGAGTATTCATTGCCTCACTAGATATAAAAATTATCACTTCACTAACATTGAGAAATGTATGCTAATTTTGGTCCTTAACTTTATATGTTGGGTTGACCTTGCTATTTGTCGTATTTGTATTTTTGGCGAAGCTACTAAGAATATCTGACGCCGTCCCTATTTTGAACCATTGACCAGAGGGAGGAGAGACAGTCGCCAAAACCCTACCACTAACTATCCAAGCTAAGGGTTTGACTGTCACTCTTATAACGCACCCAGAACTTAAAGTGGGGGATATTTTGGGGTATCGCATGGATTCGAACCCGACTTGCCAGTTCCGAAATTCATAGCTCTACCACAGTACCAATTGGCGCCCGATTTTTTCGTAAACCTTAAATAATACTGGCTTGATCTTTATCTTAAAACCTAATCATTGAGCATGCTGACCTCGACTGTTTTTTTATTATGTTTAAATGTTGAGAGTGCTAACCTAGGCATTTGTTTTAGAATCTGGATATTGGAACGGCCTGAACTTTGTTTTAGATCTTAAATATAGATGGTAGCTTTAAGTTTTGTCTCAAACCTTGAACCCGCCTTCCAGTGATCATTGTCTTAGACATTTGATATTGAATTCGCTGACCTTAACTTTTGTTTCAACTCATAGATTTTTGAGCCCTTTAGTCTTGGTCTTGGTCTTAAACGTTAAACATGTATACCTTCTGACCTTGAGGTGTGTCTTAGACTAGCGGTTATCAATCTGTGGTCCGAAACATAGATTATAAAATCCAGAGGAAAAAAAAAAAAACAGTCTCCACTTTCTGTGTATAACAAAAATGAAAGTTTTCTAAAGTGATTATCATAACAAACAACAAGTGTTCTAAGTGTTTTGCTTGTATATCTGTTACCGGTGTAGTTGTTGGTGTAATTATTATGTGAGTGTCCTCCCTTGCATTAAGGCTAATTATCGTTCGGCTTATTTCTCATTTATGTAAGTTTGTTTTTCAGTTTAAGATTACTTATAATTTTAAGTATCGTGGGCCTTGTTATCACTTGTGTGTGATTTTGTGCACGTGTGGGTATAATCTCCATTTTTAGGGCTGATTGCTATTGTAAATGTTCTAGTGTCTGTTATCACGTATAGATATATTTGTAAAATAATCTTTCCAGCTTCAGGACTGTTTCTTAGTATTAGTACTGTTAGTCCAGCTTGTCTACCACTCTTCTGTGTGTATCTGTGAGTATTCTATCACTCCTGTATGTGTATGAGCGTTCTATCCCCTTTCAGGGCTGTTTCTTAGTATTAGTACTGTCAAGTTTATCTACCACTCTTCTGTGTGTAACTGTGAGTATTCTATCACTCCTGTATGTGTATGAGCGTTCTATCCCCTTTCAGGGCTGTTTCTTAGTATTAGTACTGTCAAGTTTATCTACTACTCTTCTGTGTGTGAGTATTCTATCCCCTTTCTGGACTGATTCTTGGTTTTAGTACTGTAAAGCTTATCTATCACTCCTGTGTATGAGTGAGTGTTCTATCTTGTTTCAGAAACTGTTTTTGTTGTAAATGCAGGGTCGGTTATCACTTGTGTGTATGAGACGGCGTCTTTTAATTTCCGAATTGGGTTTTCATTAAGAGGATTAATCTACAGTATAGCTTTGAGTTTGCTTTTTTTACTATTTCATTTAAAATATGGATTATTAGCTATGATTTTATGCTATACTAATTGGTATAACATAAACAAAAAGTGGTTTAATTAACATTTAAATGTAAGTCACTAAAACCTCGTGACATGCGCAGTGAAGGGTAGCCGGGGCGTTAGGGTTAATGTGAGTATTGAGAAGATGAATGGAAATCAAGTAATATAATAAAGATGCGTTAATGGGAGTGTACGGAAGAATGAACAGAAATGTAGCGATAGAGGTGGAAACAGTTAGAGTTGGTGATGTTTTAGGAAAGAATAATTAGAAATAGAAATGATAGAGAAGAGAAAAGATGATTTAGTGGAAATGTAGGAAAA
>NW_013666839.1:31092-37672 GCF_000517525.1 Limulus polyphemus | reverse complement strand
AAGTCCGCAGACATACCGCTGAGCCACTGGGGGGGGGGGTGCTCCTTCGTCATATTTACAACATCTATTTCACTCTAAAACAGTTTACTTGTTACTTCTCGTTAACTCATACTGGAAACTGTGTTTTTATTTTAACTTTATTCACAAAGTTACTAAAGATTAATTTCAATATATGCTACTTAACTTATTGTATTCGGTAATATAAGCCAACTCAATACTTAGAGACAAAAAACAGAAACGTAAATGAAAAATGGAAAAGGGATAGACTGTTAGCCAATAATGAGCAGAAGACATTAAACAGGCAGGAACTCTCTATCAAAAAGGGTATTTTTCAAGAATCGAATACATTTATTTGTGTGTGGGGGTGTTTGAGGAGAGTAACGTAGTGTTATGCCTCCGTTCGTTAGTTAATTTTCCGTATAATTTCTTTCTGTAGAAACTTTAGCGATACAAGTCCTTTCTTAAATAAAACTGGTTTATTCTTTCTAAATACAACTTTGCAATACACTTAATTTTCACAGTCACGCTACAACAAACGCTATAATTCACAACGAACGCCTCACGTGCTCGACTCAACAATATGTCTCTCTGTCCGCAGTTCAATTACATTTATTACATTGTTGCCGTCACGTCTTGACCGTCTTAAATATAAAATAATACCGAAGTCTAGTAACCTCCCGAGGATTCACGAAGCTTCGAGAATATGACGTGTACTAGCGTCACGTGACCTCCGCTGTCGTAACAGTAGGTTAATATCCATAAAAAGCAAACAGATCCTCTTTTATTCCTATTCAACTAGTTTTATAAACACTTTTATGATCTAAAGCTAAGCAGTAAGTTTTTGCGTATTAACACTTACTAGAATATTATTACTCTTATTATTTTCATACTATAAAGTCCTACAAGATCCTGTGTTCCATTTATTTTAAAGTTCGGATACTTTTTTCTATCTTAATAACTCATAGAATGCAAGGTGTGGAATCAGGTGTATTTTTTCGTTGTTGTTGACAATTTTTATGACAGAGAAAAACAAAGGGCACTTTTGGGGCATAAATGCAGGAAGGCAGGGGTTTGAGTCCCCCCCCTCCGTGCACGTCCTTGCTGTTAGATAAAGAGTTCTGGAAAGCAGTACTCGGTACTTACGATACTTAAGCTACTTTCAATACAATTGAGCAAATAAAAAAAAAAGTTTTAATGACTGTTCATAGTTACCTGTGTTTCACATTGGTTACCAATTATATTACCACCTTCTGATTGGTTCTACTAACTACCAACCCTTGCAACTGTCAGAATAAAGTCCTAAATTAAATACACGTGACAAAGACATAACACCAAAAAGTAATAAGCATTTTAATGGCCAAGTAAATGTTGGCTAATGCTTAGACTGAAAGAGAAATGTTCATTCAGAAATATCAAAATCGGTTTCTCCTTGTTTTCAATTTGTTTGATGTTTTCGTTAAGAATGAATTAATACAGTCAACGTAAATCAGTATAAAATAAAGATAACGATGTATTTCAGAAAAGCATCATTTTTGGAAGAGCTTTAAAGCAGGCAAAACTATAACATGTTAAATTACAATAATTTAGCCCAAATATCGGTTTGTTTGTTTGTAATTAAGCACAAAGCTACACAATGGGCTATCTTGTGCTCTGCCCACCACGGATATCGAAACCCGGTTTCTAGTGTTGTAAGTCCGCAGACATACCGCTGTTCCACTGGGGGGCCCAAATATCGGTATTCTAGTTTAAGGCCCTGAGTTAAAAACCCTTGCTGCCAAGTATCCAGAATTAATTTTTTTTGGGTGATGTAAACCTATGCTTTTTGAGAACTGAGTCATCAAAACTATGTTTATTTACCTATAAACGAACAAGAACTGTTTTACTTGTGATAACTATCTTGTAACTCGTCGCCAGATTATAAAATATGTTGATACAAAAACAATAAAAACTTCATAAAACAAGACGGCTTTCAATAAAATGAACAGTAAAAAACCTCCTAAAAAAACAAGTATAAATAGTAAAAAATGGCATGGCCTTAGGCCTATTTTCCAAGCGTACCTAAAATCAATAATATAGAATAGGTATTACAATAAATTATCGTGTAAAATATGTTCAAGACCATCCATTTTTAAAACCTGTTCTGGTGACTGTTTGTTTTATTAACATAAACCAGCACAAAAGTATGCAAGCATTTAAAGATTACTAAAAGAAATGCCCAAATCTGATGAAAAATTGAAAGTGCTTTTCAGGGAGTATCAGGCTTTCAAATTTAATATTGATTTCATAATGTGCATACTTCATAATAATAATATAATCAAATTTTATTATTTGCATCTTAATCTCTTAAACGTACAGCAACAATTATTTCAGATTTTGATGCTTTATTACTCTTAAAATAATTCAGCAAAAAACTGCATTAAGAAATTTGCGTTTAATAGTATATAAGTTTCAAGTTCTTAATTTTATAAGGCAATATTTAAAAAAATCCTGAATTTCCCCTAGTGTGAGAAATGTGACATATTTTCTCTAGGCATCCCTTTTACTTTATTTTATTCACCACCCCTCCACAAAATTTAATATGAAACCTGTGTTGTTGTTTTTTCTCTTACTCAAACAGTTTTAGATAATTCATTCTTCTATAAAATACAAGAAATATGTATTGTTTTCCTATTTTAGTCAGTTATATTAATATTAGAAGATATGGTTCTGGAGGGCAGTTGACCTACAACCCTTTTTTAATTTATTATTTTCTAACATATAAAGTCTGAACAATGTACAAATAAGAAGATATCACAATATTTAGAAATCGTGGTCATAGCTATATTCCTTTTTTATACATAAAAAGGATCTTACCGCAATGTATATGATAACTATGTATTCACCTTTAAACTTTGTTCTAATGTGTCTATCATTTGTACATGTATTTTCGGTTTGATCATTGTCTTACAGATACCTTATGAAAACTATGTTTTAATTATTTTGATTTTTGTTTACACTTATGTAGTTGAAACATATTACTTCCCATTCCAAACAAATGTGAATTGCTTATTGAATATGTACTATTTTATTGTCATACCATATTATCATACTCTACACATTGTTTCCCACTTTCTCATTCTACTGATAATCTAAAGCTATTGAATTCAAAGTAATACTATAGTCAGGGATCGAATACTTCATTAAATATTGGGTAGAGTGTATAGGGTTATCCAACGTGGATATAAAATAACGGAATGGAAGCCTTCCAAAACCACTACTCAAGTCAAATAACAGTGCAGTGAAGTTCCCCCAAAACAGGGGTGGATTGTATGGGGTTACCCCACGTGGAGATAAAATAATAAAACTAAAACATTCCAAAACTATTATTCAAGACAAATAACAATACAGATCAAAATATGAAAAAATGGATATCCCTCAAAATATAAGGTGGACTGAATGGGAGGTTACTCAACATGGAGTCATAATAGCAAAACTAAGACCTTCCAAAACTAATATTCAAAACACATAATAGTGCAAGGAGGAGGAGTATGAAAAAATGGGTTCCTCCAAAAAAAAAGTGGGTGGAATGTATATGGTTACCCAATGTGGAGATGGAACAGCAAAATTCAAACCTTCCAAAACTACTATTCAAGACAAATAACGATGCTTCCTCAAAAAGTGGGTAGACTGCGTCCACTCTTCCACAAAAATTGGATGAATAACATCCACCCTTGAGTCTAACACTGGCTACAGAGTCGTTCTGAAGAGCATATTAAACCCGTTGACTAGTGTACATTTCTTTATACTATGATTATTAGAGCACGTGTACTACAAGCATATTTCACCGATCACTTTCTCCACCATTTACACAGTTTGCTGATATCAAGCATGACCATGTAACTTTTCAGCAACGTAACACTTAATATTTACCGTTGTGAAGTTTATCAAAGTTAACCTCATTTTTAGAATTATGATAAGTGTACTCTATAAAAGTATTAAAATTTGTTAGTCACTTTCAAATGATTGCATAGATTTTAAATTTTAGTTTTCTTAGATAAACGAAAATACATTCCAGCAAATAATAATGGTATGTGTTACCAAGATCAAACTATAGTGTTTCAAGATAGGCTTCTAAGATTTAGCTCTGATTTTCAAGAATACAAGTACGACCTTGTAGAGTTTAAACTTGATTTTAATTCTGCGGTTTAAACGCAGTGGCTCAGCGGTACGTCTGAAGCCTTACAACACTAAAAACCAGGTTTCCATACCCATTATATGGCTTTACAACAAATGTAAAGTTTAAACATTATATTTTATAGTTTAACTTTTACATTATAGAATGTAAACTTGATCTCCTAGAATTCATGAAATGTTATAATTTAAAATTGAGCTCCCAGAGTTTAAATATGACATACTAGAAATTAAACTTGATCTTCTAGAGTTTAAATATGACATACTAGAAATTAAACTTGATCTTCTAGAGTTTAAATATGACATGCTTGAATTTAAAGTTGATCTTTTAGAGTTTATGTATGGTATTTATAGTGTAGTATTTAAACTTGATATTCTAGAATTTAAATATGCCATTTTAAACTTTAAACTTGACCTTCTATAGTTTAAATAGGAGTCAGTAAACGTTTGTTAAACAACATCGTTCTTCTGAATGGTCAATCGATGTGTCAGCGTTATGTTTACGGACTTCCAACGCTAATTCAGGGCTCGATTTTCCGCGTTCGACAGAGCTCAGATAGTCCATTGCGTGGCTCGGAACTAAAACAAAGAACCTGCTGGACGTAACTGAAGCGTCATTGTTTTGTTTGTTAGATAGCATACGTTTATATGGGCCGATTCAACAACAGGATTGCTCTAAACGAGTTCAGTGGCCTTATTTCTGTAAGGAAAGTATGTAGTGTTTTAAGACTTAGAGGAACTAAATAAGGAACTAATAACTGCATTTTAAAATTGTTTTCGCCTATTTTCATGATAAATCTGTTGTGCAGCAAACGAAGTTGTATTGTGTAAGAATTCTATTAACTTTGGAAAAAAAAATATAATATCCATTTCAGGAACATTGTCTCCCACACATAAGAATATTGTTACGTCTCTGTGTTCGTTTGTTAATTTTCCGTAGAAATTCTTTCCGAAAAACTTCAGCAATATAAGTCCTTCCTTAAATAAAACTAGTTTATTCTTTCTCAATACAACTTTGCAATACACTTAATTCCCACAGTTAGTTTAACTTAAGCAAACGCTATAATTCACAACGAACGAACGATTCACGCGCTTGACTCAATTGCCAGTCTCTATCTCTGTCTGCAATTCAATTCCATTGTTGCCGTCACTTCTTACCGGTCTTATGTATACAAAAAGCGTACATCTCGCCTCTTCGTGAATCTTCTAGAAACTCATCACGTGTTACCAGCGTCACGTGACTTCCGCTGTCGTAACAATATGTACTTCTAAATAGCTATTATAGTTTAAGCGAGAATAGAAACTATTCGAAATTTCAAATCAAAATTTTTCTTAACCACTTTGTGAAGGTCTTTGAACAAGGTAAGATTGGAAGCTTATTTGTGTGGGTTATTTTAACTAATTGCACTTTTTGTTTTAACACGTTCATATTCCATCGATCTGGTTATTTACATTTTTATTTTCAGAATTTCTTTGGTAAAATAGAGATTTAGCTTATTTTCATACAAATACGTTATAGATGTCAAACGCAAAGCTACACAGTAGACTACCTGTGCTGTGTCCACTACGGATATCGAAACCCGGTTTTTTAGCGTTATAATATTTCAGACACACTGCTGAGCCGTTGGGGAGAATAGGTCGAAGTAATTGAAAAATTCGAATCACTATGATGCTTTAATATTTGAAATAACCAACTTTTTGTTGAACGTTATTTTATTCTTGTCACATTACATCGTCTTCGATCTGAATAGAACTTTTTGCCGAAAATACAAGGTGCAAAATTTTCATCTATATGTGTTGTTTGTAATCAAACAGTATTTTATACAGAATATATTTTCCATAGTTGTAACTGATCAAAATAAGAAATGCAGTATTAAAAATTAGCCTAATGTAAAGATTGTTTCAGAATTTTTGCACAAAGCATACACAAATGGCCAACCGTGAATAGCCATCCCTAATTTTGAACTGATAGACTAGAGGGAAGGCAGCTAGTCAACAGCACCAACCGCCAACTCTGGGGTTACTTTTCTATTCGTAGTTAAATTTGACCATTATTTTTATTGCGCAACCATGGCTCAATGTGCGGAAAGTATTTTTGCGGCAATGGGTCACGAACTTTGAACCCTTGGATTCACAATCTAAGCACGCTAACCATTGGGCCACGCCCAGCTCATTTGGTTATATTGTGTTCGAAGTTGCACATTGAGCTATCTATTGTGGCGGCCCGGCTTGGCTTGGTGGTTAGGGAGCTCGACTCGCAATCTGAGGGTCGCGGGTTCGAATCCCCGTCCCACCAAACATGTTCGCCCTTTCAGCCGTTGGGGCGTTATAATGTAACGGTCAATCCCACTATTCGTTGGTAAAGAGTAGCCCAAGGGTTGGCGGTGGGTGGTGATGACTAGCTGACTTC
>NW_013666839.1:26648-30964 GCF_000517525.1 Limulus polyphemus | reverse complement strand
CAAACCAAACCAAATCTATTGTAGCCACTGCAATGATCGAACCTGAATGTTATAAGCCCTTTATAAGTGTTATAAGCCCTTCAAGCTCACCACTAAGCCACTGCGGGTAACATATAATGTTAGCACAGTGAACCTTGTTGCTGGTAAAAGTTTTAGTTATATTTTTATTTAATTGCATACAAATAAAACAAATCATAAGCGTTTAATAGCAGAGCTTGAAACCTACACTTTGATGAAGGTTACTTTACAGGTTTAAGCTTGCAGTGTTATAGGGATAGCTAGATAAAAATGTCAGTATTTAAGAGATTAGACTTGATTATAAGGATTGTCGTTCATAGACATGCTGACAATATGGTTCCTGAAAAGGTAAAACTGACTTAAAGATTAATTACAGAAAACAGTTTCGTATTTTATAACGTACGGGTGGAGTAAATAATTTAAGCATCTTTGGCTCAATTCTTTACTAACTTATCAACGTTGTTTTTCATGAGTGTAGCTCAAGTGTGAAACTATTTCATTGTGGTCACGCTGCAGTAAGATTCGAAATGGGTCACTGAGAAAAATTTAGCTTCCTGACAAGGGTGTGTGAAAATCTCTGGGATCATCGTATACCCTCGGATTCATGGTTTTCCTTCTTAGTAAGGAAACCTAATAATCTCGTAGATCAACCATTTTGATTGTAGGACCTAAGGGTCAACGTTGTCCAGCGTTTGTAAGGAAATTCAGTAATATCTTGGATATTACCGTTTTGATCGTATACCCTAAGGGTCAATAGTGTCCAGTCTCTGTAAGGAAACGCAGTGATCTCTTGAATATACCGTTTTCATTTTATACCCCTGGAGTTTTTGCTGTCTCGTCTTTGTAAGGACACGTAGTAATTTCGTGGATCAACCATTTTACTTGTATACCCAAGGGGTCTGTATTGACCCGTTTTTGCAATGATATACAGCAATCTCGTGAATCAACCGTTTTTATATTATGTCCCTGGGGTCTGCGGTGTCTTTCTCATCTTTGTAAGAAAACATATTAGTCTCGTGGTTTGGAAAGAAATGTAGTATTAGAGACTATGGTATTCTTAAAGCTTATTATATGACTTACAGTGTTTATTAAGCCAGGAGGGAGAGTTCCTTATTGCTGTACTACATTAATTAATAAACGTAGCTGTTTCCCTAGAACTGTTGGTTGAACAGCATAAAGATTATTCTTTATCGCTTCGTTGTAACGTTTCGGTATTTGTTCTTCTAGAATCTTAACATGTGAAGAATCAACCTGAATTTTTTAAAGTAGTTTATTCATAATTTTCAAGTAGGGAGGTGTTCTACTGTAGTTCTATATTGATTCATGTTAAGATTAACTGTAAATTATTATAATGTTTTATTTTAACATTTTCTGAAAGAAAAAGTACACTCAAGGCTATCCTTACTTTAATTCTTATACACAATTATTCAAAATTTTGGGAACTGTTTATGGAGCATTATATTTTCCATTCCAGTCATAGTACCTGAAGACGGTATATTAAAAAATAAAAATTAATCTTCCGATAATGCTTGAGACATTATCTAACCCAAATAGAAGCTACATTTGCTGTGATTTATCAGACTCGAATAACAGCAGATTTAAAATATCTGATTACGCTCCTATGAAATGTTTGCAAACCCTTGTGATTTTTGCAATGATAAAGAATGTTTCGAAATATTCAGCTTGTTTTAAGCTTGTGCATTTTATTACTTATGATAAGCTACAGCGTTCGAAAAATTTAACTCTGAGCTTGTTTTCATTGCTGCGAGTTCCTTGCAATGACACTTAAAATTCGGAAAAACTTATAAGTTTTATTTGACAATAAAAATAAAAAAGTGGCAGTAAGTAATAGTAACACATCTCCCAAAAATATACTTCGAAATTTATTTTTATTTGACAACATAAACATTCACCTCTCTTTGCTTAACCATCACATATTGCCATCGTTATATTATAATGTACTAAAAAAACGCCAAATATTATTTTCCACGACATTTTTTCAAACACTTTTCGTGCATGAAGGGGAAAATAAGCTATTATTTTCAATAAGATGGTCGTTAGTAAAAATATAATGGCACTGAACCTCAGGAAAGGATAAAAGGAAAATAGATTTACGGTACGAAAAACTTATGCTAGCGTTTTTCTCTTTAGATGAAAGGTATTATTATCTATTGATAATTCCTATGTATCTTGGAATATTTCTAAAGGTCCTCTTTTATAAAAGAAAAACAGATTGGTAACAAATGTGGAAAAGCTACCCTATCCCCGAACTGGCTATCTACATCAAATGGTATTTAAATTGGCAACTACTTACTACCTTGCAAATTACAGCTGTTTAATGTTTCGTCAACAACTTATCTAGAGCATGACTTATAACTTAAATGTTATGATAAAATGAACAGGTTATTATTAAAGTCCAAGAAAGAAAGATAGTAACTTGGTAACAAATAAAGCGATAATTTAAAATATATTTTAGTATAAGTAAACATGCCACGTACTGAGTTTATTTCATATCCAGTACATGTAAAGTGTCTTCTCAAACAAGCTGTGTAATACAACTGCATCACGTTTTCTGATGTTAAAATTATACATGTATTTTCCTATTATACAAGAGAATCGTGCGTCTTATTTTAAGTACTGGTGAATGATCTAAATATAAACAATACTTCTATAAATTCTATTCATTGTGTAAAATAAAGTAACACATCACACATATAAGGGAATGATGGGCAAAGTCCTGATAAGGATTACTTGACGACATTGTTACTTCAATACCACAAGGTAGTAAGTAAGTAGCGCATGTTTATAGCAAAATGTCGAACTTTGAGGATATTTTATCTGACTAGAAGGTGTAAAGTTTAAACAGAGTTCCTGTCTGGTGAAACTTTTGATAATTGGAATTAATATAAAAACCACCTACAATTATCGTAGTCTTCTTAAAAGTATTCGCCATTGTATATAAGACTGAGTATATTTTTGGTAAATAAGATAACTTTCTTTCAAATTGGTCCTAGTTGTAGATATATTGTTAAAACAACTTAATCGACAACAATGTGAAACTTGCAAAAAAAAGTTTAAATTATTTAATGAAAAATGTAATTTTAAAGTAATTTTTAAGTATGGAAGTTATGATAGCCGCTTGTTTAATCTGGATATTTTATTTTGCAGATAATTACAAGAAAACTAAGCGCGTCTAGTCAGCTTTCGGCCACATATTTATTCTAGTCCAACATGGTGATTTTAACAAGGGTAAGTTACACGTGTTCATGATTTTGATGTTTATGGGTAATTGTGACATGTTATCTATTTATTTTATTTAAATATATATATATATATATATACTTATCTTAATCATGATGTAGCACAATATATACTTGTTGTTCAGATGGCTCACACCATTAAAACAATCCTAAATATTGAACTGAAAGCTGAAAGAAATTTTTACTTTTAATCTTTGATTCACAATATCAAAAACTTTTAAACCTGGAGCCCAAGAATACTATTTTAGACTTGATTTAGATGTATATTCCGAAGAGAAGTATATTATTAATTTTTCTTCTAGTTTTTACTTATTTTTCAATAAAATAGTTCATGATTAAGGACAAGTTAGAGTGTTATATAAACCACAAATATTTAACTTTTTTTATTTACCACTGATAAAAGAAAGTCCACTTTCCGAAGGCGTTCAGGTTGCTGGTTGTTTTTCGTGATGCTATAAACCAAATCTTTATAGCTTCAACAAGATCATGGAATGTTTGTTTTTTCGAGCAAAACGTTATATTTACTCTCAGTACTTAACCTAAAAACTCTCTTCACGGATATACACATAATTATTGATCCAAAATAAGATTTTTTTTTCTGAAGAAAAACGGTATTCTGTCATACCTTTACTTGACTATTTCCTAGTAACAATGCATTTGAAATTTCGGTTTTGTTGGTGTAGTATGTGACAATTAAGCGAGCACGCAAAACATATAACCTATATTAAAGCCAGTTTATGTCACGTCACGCTTAAATCTTCGACATAGGAAGAGTCATAAAAGCCAAAATGCATTTATCCAGATAGAATAGTTCGATTACTTCCAGCCCGTTACGATTTTAGTGACGGGGGTGCGGGGGGGCCTTGAAGGGGGGCTGCCGTAAAACCTTATAAGTGTAGTGAGTGTTGGGGTCACCTAGCCTGGAGCCAAGCGCATAAAAATTTATCAAGAACGTAAAAATATCGATTCAGTTTTAAACTTAAATCGTTTCTGAATTAAGCTATTTTCTGTTATATCACCAGTATTTTTAATTAAAAA
>NW_013666839.1:17996-26018 GCF_000517525.1 Limulus polyphemus | reverse complement strand
ACATTGCCTTGACATATTGCAGAAATATCTTCTCCGTGTGATGCCTGTAGGAGGCGCCACTGACGTTTCCCTGGAGGATATGAAGAGCAGTTTTTCCACCATGATGAATAGTTGCCCAAACATGTACTGCACCACCTCTTGTGTGTTTCCTGTGGGAAAGACAGTGTTCCGTCATCTGTTCTCCAGACAAACAACGAAAATGAATCCTGCCATCAGCATTAACAAGCTGGAAACAGGACTTATATAAAAATGTAACATGTTGCCAGTGTCTAAACGGTAAGTTGGCCTGCTGTATTGCCTAAGTGACATGGTGACGGCGGTGAATTCTGGTTGATGTCAGTTTGCAGATAGCCCTTCTCGAAAAATAACCTGATTTGGTCAGTTTCCTATTCACTGTTCTTCTGGATACCCTGGAATGAATGTGTTCATGCCATTGCTGTCGTAGGGTATTGCAAGACTTCGTTCGACCTTGACGTGTTAACGTGATCAAAACACGGTCATCTGGTCATCTCGGGCTGTAGTTTTTCAGTAGACTTTCCTCGAACAACGTTTCCTGTATTTCGATGACGTTTCAGGATTCTGTATGCGGTACACTGAGTTTACCCTATTATTCTGGCAATGTCCATTTGCTTCATACCATTTCTGAACAGTCGAACAATTTGACGCCCTATAACTTCTCGCACGTGACAAAGCACTACTCTACACCAATTACAGACAAAATGTCTGAACAAAGATCTCTTTCGAAAAAGATTATATGAAAATCACACCCTTTTATATAAAACAGGTTTGTATGTGTGTTTTGACGAACAAATGCTCAAAACAACTTATATAGACCAGAATAACAACTCGTACATGTTTGTCCAATCATACGCTACCTTCTCTGTTACTGCTCGGGCATTTACTCAATAACTACTCTATGTATGTAGACATTTTGGCCAAGACTGCACAAAGCCTTCATGTCTGTTCACGAGACAGATCGTGAGTTCGCGTGATATGTTTTTGGCTTATTCCGTAGATAATAAAAGTTCCAGCTACTGGGAAGCCAACTATCTTTTTTTTTTTTGCATCATCTCAAGTCACGTCTTCTTAATATTCTAAGATTATAGTTGATTGTCAACAGGTTTATTTTATCACATAAATATATTTTGTGATCAATCATGTTGAAACCTTATGTGACAGGAAAATGTCAATATTATGATCAATTCTACAAGTTTAACAGGAATATATTATTTGGAGTACTTGCATTCAAATACTGGAGTTGTTCAGTTTTGTCGCTATTTTAAACGTTTTAATCTCTAAGAATGCGTATTTCTTTAGCTCTAAATAAGCGTATATTTAATAAAATTCCGTAACTTTTAAAGGTTAGAAATGGCATCCACCCAATCAACAAAAACCTTCATTTGCAGTGCAACAGTGCAAAAAATTGTACCGTCAGTTCTGTATTTACTTAAATTAAAGAAGATATGCTCTGATTGTAAGAACTATGACTGTCACATTAATTCTTTGAAACAGACTATGATTGAAAGAGGTTATAAACAAAACACTATCACCCAACAAGTTGAGAAAGCTAACAATATACCATGTACATCTGTACATTGAAACAATTACCTATAACCAATTCTTCTCGTGTTCTAACGCTATTTACGTAATCCAATGCTGAAAATGCAATTTCCAATATGTAGGGCAAACCAAAATAACCATACGGGAATGTTTTAATAACCACAAATCAACAATCAAACAGACAAAGAACTTCCGGTCGTAAAACACTTTAACATGCCTGGACACTCTTATCAAGTCATGAAACTGACGGGTATAGAGACAAATTTTACATCTAAGAGAAACAAGGAAATTAAAGAAATCCCGGAATTGTTGACCTTTGTATGTCTCTGAAAATATTTTCAAAACTAAAGTTACAATGAAACTTACTTTATATTATTAGTATTATTCATGCTTTAATTTCTCTATATTGGTATTATTTCCTATATAGTGCGTCACATTATAATTCCCCCCCCCCCACTTTTTGTCGTTATTTTATTTTTATTTTATCTTTATAATAATTGGTTACTATTTCTTATAGCTATTATCACGCTTAAGTCTTTTATGTACTATGCATAACTCTTTGGCACAAACTAATCCTGACACCAACAACTCTAAGTTATGATTGGCTAGTTCTCAAGGCTAACTCATAATGAACATTCAGTTTACGTGACGTCGACATCCGTGCCTATATATATTTCATTACACGCATTAAACATAACCCTTTATTCTCCAGTAGAAGAATAGTGGATTATTCGAAAGCGCTCGAGTTTTAGGTCTCGTTTGAAAACCATTACAACTTTTGTATGTGATCCTGTGTGCTAACTCCTTAATCAGAATGCATTTATCCAGATAAAATAGTCTTCCCATTACAATTCTAGTGAAGGGGGATGCAAGTGGGCCGTGAAGAGGTGGTGGTGCTTTGAAACTTTATAAGTGTAGTGAGTGTTGGTATAATAAGCCTAAAGTAAAGACGTAGTGTGAGATATCCTATCCTAGAGCCAAGTGCTTAGAAGTAAAAATATCGATTCAATTTTAAACTTAAATCGTTTCTAAATTAAGCTATTTTCTGTTATATCACCAACGATTTTAATATAAAAAAACCTCTTTAATCAATGGAGACTCTAAATTAAGAAATCAATAAATATTTTTCCAGTTTTGTTGTCTATACATTTCATTTTACACTTTCAGTACATAGACTAACAAAATAATAGGTTATACTTTTGTTGCTAAGCAACATGACATAAAGTTATTGTTCGAACGTAGTGTTACTAAAACGTACTGGCTTTTCTATATATTAGTAGCTGTTAATCTAACTGGTTTTTACCAATAATTATTTTATGAATACGCCACGAATTAATTTCATGAATGATCGTAATTTTGATTGGCTCACAAAAGAATTTACCGACGTTTGACTGCCTCAACTGCAATGCCTCTTTGTTGGTCAAGCTTGATTTCGCAAAATTTATTTATTTCAGTTAGCTATGAAATATGAGGTTAGAGTATACTATGGAGTGGGGGTGGTAGTACTTGCCCTGTCCGTAGTTACATATTATCTTGAAGACATTGAGCTCTAAACAGGGTGATTAGAAAAGAGGAATTCTGGACAACAGTTGGAGCTTATGGATATACTTCTGTTATGAAAAATTGAATAGGGTTAAGTCCACGTAGCCCCCTGCTCCCTCTTCCGGCTGTGCGGTCCGTGACTGAGATAAATAACATTATTTTATCTGTGTCAGATTTTCAGGACGAAACTAGAACTGAAGGTAACAACGGAAATAAAACAAGATCGGAAACAACACATTAACATGAAGGCTGTATGTAGGCTTTAACTAATCCTCCAACAAATATATTAAGGATACTAATTCTGTTTTATTTCATGTGGAGATATTTATGTGATCAAGTGTACAAAATTAAATCACGTAATATCCGGTTTCACAGCTTAACCGTTAAGAAAGATAATATTGTGTTGCATGTAGTTTCGTTTCCTTTTATGTTGGTTTCCTCCTTATGTTGTTACACAACTTTCGTGACATGTTCAGATTCGATATAGGTTTCAACCGTTTTCTATTGGCTGTCGTAACCGAGATATTATTCATGAAATGGTTCAATGATTTTGTTACCTCTAAGCCCACGTGATTCGAACCACACATCGAAAAGCAAGGTTTATCCTTTACTGTCACGTATATGTTGCAAGAACGTGACAATACACTTGAATAACTCGTGACTAGGTGTCACCAAATGAACATACCGTGTTTATTCTTCATGCTCAATTGGATACGCTTGCGTGAACACGCAAAGATTATGCAGTTCAACTCGAAGGCTGTAGTGGAAATTTTAAACATAATTACACTACAAAATAGTTAATGTATTAAACCTTTATTCAGTGTTCCAAACACTGTAAGTAATGTTGTCAGCAGAAACAAATCCTGATGTGCTTTTATATGATATGAATTGTATCACTTTATCAAAGTAAGGTTCGGAACTGTCATTGTACTTTTAATAGTGTTCTTTTACCTCACAGTACCGAAAAAAATTGTTTGATAGATATGATTTAAACATGTGTTTTTATATATTGCTTAAAACACAACTGTTGGTGCTTTCAACTGAAAATGTCTTTCCCGTATTCAAGTAATGCCGAGATGAAAAATATAAATTATTGTTTTTTGTGCCAACCTTTTGGAACGTGATACAGAATTTCAAGTCATAAAACACTGCAAGTAAAATCGATTGTTCTATACGATTAAGTTCTGAAAGTGTACTTAAACCTCTCATAAGAACTATGAAGCACAGTTGGATTCTTATGATGATTATCTAAGTTTTAAACTCTTTTGGAAGAACAGTTCATCTCGATGTGTAACAGAGCGTTATTGGTTTTAAATTACGTTTTCACAATTAATCATTGTTAGCTTTTGATTTTTACAGTTTCACTAGAGTGAAAGCAATAAGCTATATAGTTTAGTTATGATGGAACAGTACCGTATGTATAAAACTTGCCTGGTGTGTTAAGTTTCACTTTTCATCAAAAACTATCAAACGACTACGAAAACCACTTTTGAGAAATACGAAATCTGGACCTTATGTTTTAATACACTGAAAATACCTTGTGGCCCTTTTGTCAGCTTAACAATTTTTTTTAACAATATCTCAGGTCTGACTGCACGATATCTTGATATAACAACAACAAAAAAACGAATTGACAAGGAAAGAACAACACTGCGCTAATAAAAGAAAATATTTACACACAGAATAAAAATTATATACATAAAGCTTTTGTATCCAAATATTTAGAAACAATTGTCTTATCAATGAATATCATCTTATAATATTTTAAAAGATAGATACAAAGTAAAATCAAAGTTTGTATGCCTAACTTAGCATGAACATTGTGGAGTAAAATTAGTTACATAAACTGTACACTGACGTGGGTCACGTTTCTCTATCTGTCTCCAGTTTTTGTAAGCCTCGTATAATAATTGTTGGTCACTTGAACTATAAGCGGTTAAACCTGAAGAAGGATGTTTATTTTTTGTATGTTTGTTTGTTTTTTTTAGTATTCAGCGGATTAGCACCACCATTAAAAACGTAGTACCGATTATCTGAATCGCTGCCACGCTTTGCGTCTATTCATCAACTTTATTGTCTTCTTGATCACCTATTTGTACTCTTAAGTAAGCAGTAAATGTAACTTGTTACAGTTAGAAATTATATTGCGCTCTATTTACGGCGTAAGCATTACGATATGGGTTATTGTTTCTTTATATATGTATACAAGTAATAATTTTCTTTACATCACAATTCTTTTCTGGATAACATTGAGATAATTAACCACTATGTACGTATTCGAATAGGGTCAACTTTCTAGAATGTGTTTGTCACCCACGTCATAATCATATAACTAGCAAAAATGGGGTAAACAGTACAGATATTTCTAAACCACTGATGCGACTAAACAATCCATTAGTACAAGCCAATGAATTTTCTAGTAACACCTTCTGTGGAAAATTCTAGAACTGCCAGAATGAAATTGCCCTTAAGTATACGTGCCGAGCAAAATAATAATATGAACGCAGCCCAACTTGCTATACGCACACTACACATTCAACGTGTTCGCCAACGCGTGCAAGTACAAAAATTGTTGACTTTTTGGATAATAAATCCAATGAAATATAAAACAAAAACAAAACTGTACAGCAACTGTGTATTACCCTTACGCTGGACAAACACGTTTCACGGCACATTGAATACATAAGAAAAGTATTGAAATGCATACTATCACATTGTAAATTATATGAAAAAAACGTTAAAAATTATTGTTGCAGTACAAAGTATGATAGAAAAATAACCTTTAAAGTTATGCATATACATATCACAGAAGTAAGCAAACCCTACATAAACATGTATAGTTTCATAAAAACTAAAAAGTTCATAAAGGGAACAATTTAAATCTTAAATGATAATTTATAAAAACCCTTTAATTTTTCACAGCTCAACTTCTAGAGTAAAATTACATGGACGATACTATTATATATGGGTTTTTAGATCACTTACAAACCATTCAAGCTAGTACATAAAACATAGTTAGTTTAACATCTTAAATTGTAGTTTTATGGTGAAAAGCTTTATTTTTGAGGAACTCAATCTTTAGTTCACCTCTGACAGAGGCTCTCCAAGGTGACCATAGACTTTTTATTCCTTGATATTGTCTTCCAAATCATATCCTTGGATTTTGCCAGGTACTAGTGGGTCTTGGTGCACTCTGTATGGACTGTTCAAGGCTTTTGAACAATCTTGAACTGGTCATCTTAGCCTCAGCCCCTCCATTTCTTTTCCTTTCACTAGTACATGGTCTAGGCTCCTGTCCACTTTTCTCCTTGGGTCTGACAAAAGTGTTTTAAATGGGTTGTCTGTTGGTAACCAGGTGTTTTGGCATTGTCACAGTGGTTATGGGACTGATGTGGAGATTTCAGCATCATTGAAAGTGGTGGTGATTTGCTGTTTAGTTGATTTGAGGAGGCTTCTTTGGCAGCTTCAAATTACTCAGTTTTGAGATGGCCTTCCTTTCAAGTGTCAGGGCTTCTCGTATTTTGCTTTTGGCTTTGCAGGGTATTTGTATTTTCTCAAAGTCTATGATGTAATTTGATTCTGTTTTTCTTGATGCTGTATTCAGAGACTTTTTTAGGTATAGTTGGTACTGACCCCGTAGCAATGCTTTGGCTGCCATGGTAGTATGTATGCTACTGTGTGTATAAATGGACTCCCTTGGTTCCCTGACCCCGTAGCAATGCTTTGGCTGCCATGGTAGTGTGTATGCTACTGTGTGTATACATTTCTGAAGAGCCTTTGGATATCAAGATGTATAAATTGGAAGCATGATAGATTTATCCCTTAAATTCTAACATAGAGGTCTACATTTTTAAATAATGCAATGACAAATGCTCAGTGGAGAACAAAATAATGTTATCAGAGCAGCAAAAACTACTCAAGACTATAACTGCTTTTTTCTTTTTTGCTGGTTTTATACAATTACTTTATTGCTAACAAAAATATTTTGCACTTGCTTCAATTACAACCAAATCCATATAAAGGTAGAAAAAATATCATACTTCAAAATAAAACTGGCAGAAAATCACAGTGAATGCAATGGATTTAGACTGAAATTAATATACATCACAAAAAGATGGAGCAGTTAAAGTTCTGTAAACTTGAATGGTTTGGACATTACATGTCATTTATATCAACATTTTCTTAAATAAAACGTATTATTTGAGTTGTTCTAAAGTTACAAACAGCTTGGGTCTCTTTCCTAGATATGCCAGGGACCATCTCTACCCTGCCACTCTACTGCTGTTTACAGCCTTACTACTGTTGCGTCAGCGAGGTCACGTGACTAGTGTCACGCCACCTATTTTCTAGAAATATCCTGTTCCTTCGTGAATGCCCTAGCATTTACTAGATATATGTTTTTCTGGTATATATATAAGACGCTCACAACGTGACGGGACAATGTGTGTAGGTAGTGAGTAATTGAACTGCAGTCAGAAAGTATTGTTGAAGTTCGTTGTTATAGCGTTTGTAATAGAGCGACTGTTGAAAGTAAGTGTATCGGTAAAGTTATATTCGGAAAGAATAAACCAGTTTTATTAAGAAAGGACTTGTGTCGCAAAAGTTTCGTGGGAACGAAGTTACGGAAAATCAACTAACGAACGTAACAAATTGGTGTCAGAGAGTGGGATTAAGAAAAATGGAAACGAGAAGCGCCAAATCAAACTACAGCATAGCAGACTTGATGGCAGCAATACAAGAACAGCAAAAGAAACAAGAAGAACGAGATAATAAACAAGTAGAGAGACAACAGCAGTTGCAAGAAAACCTACAACAGTAGCAGCTCGAAGAACAAGATAAACAAGAGAGATTACAGCAGTTGTTGGAGGAAAAAGAAAAGAAACAAGAAGAACGAGAAAAGAAACAAGAAGAGAGATTACA
>NW_013666839.1:15537-17069 GCF_000517525.1 Limulus polyphemus | reverse complement strand
GACAAAGATCTTACTGGATAGGTATAAGGCCAGATGTGGAAGAATGGTGCAGGACATGTAGTGCAAAAAGGGGACCCAAGCATAAGGGACGCCTACCTTATGAAGAGTTGCCTGAGAATGTGTCAGAGTTTGTGAAAGTGTTATCAGAAAGGATGGATGATATTCACCATCAAGTGCGTTCAAACTTGAAAACGTCTGCTGATTCGATGAAGTTACTTATGATAAGAGATCTACTGAAGTCAGCTTTGTACCTGGAGACAAGGTATGGTTGTATAATTCCAGGAAAACCAAAGGGAAGTCTCCTAAGTTGTCTTATCCATGGGAAGGCCCATATGACATAGTGGATCGTCTCTCAGACGTGACTTTCCGGGTAAAATGTGTCGGCGAGGTAAGCCAAAAGTGGTGCATGCCAACAGGCTTTGGCATTATCACGGTCCAGGACATTTCAGTTGGGACAAAGTGGACCACAGAACAAAGGACGCTGCTGAAGACGTGACACCTGAAGAAGCCACCATCGAAGAAGAAACTCTACTCAGTTTTGAGAAGGGAAACGGTGAAGCTCTTGATGAAGTTACTACCACTGATGTGACTGTTATCGACGATAGGACATTTCCTGATGAAGCAGAAGCCAACGAGACAGAGACCAGTACGGAAGAAAATACGTCCCATAAAATTAAGAGACTTTGTTGAATTGTAATTTTGTGATTGTAATTCTGTACATTTAATTAAGTTATTGTTAATTTTATTGGTTTACTGTAAGTGGCTATTGTTCGGGACGAACAATACTAAGGAGGGGGCAGTGTTGCATCAGCGAGGTCACGTGACTAGTGTCACGCCACCTATTTTCTAGAAATATCCTGTTCCTTCGTGAATGCCCTAGCATTTACTAGATATATGTTTTTCTGGTATATATATAAGACGCTCACAACGTGACGGGACAATGTGTGTAGGTAGTGAGTAATTGAACTGCAGTCAGAAAGTATTGTTGAAGTACGTTGTTATAGCGTTTGTTATAGAGCGACTGTTGAAAATAAGTGTATCGTAAAGTTGTATTCGGAAAGAATAAACCAGTTTTAGTAAGAAAGGACTTGTGTCGCTAAAGTTTCGTGGGAACGAAGTTACGGAAAATCAACTAACGAACGGAGACGTAACACTACCTATTATAATTCCACCATCTATGATCCTATAAACTTTACTTTCTTTCTCAGCATCACAGGATATATAACCACAAGCAGAAGTCTACTGCACTAAGAATTTTGAGCTATTGTACACAAAACCTAGATTAAAGTATATGCTGTCCACTACAATACACATTAATACACACTCAAACCAATGCTATCTGTGGAAAACATATTGTTGCGTCAGAGAGGTCACGGGACTAGTATCACGCCACTTCTTTCTCGAACCGTCGTGAATTGTCGGGAGATTACTCGATTGGGGGTAGCCTGGTATATATAAGGTGGTCATAACGGGACAATGTGTAGGTCATGAGTAATTGAACTGCAGTCAGAGAGTGTGTAATTGAGTATTGT
>NW_013666839.1:12429-15097 GCF_000517525.1 Limulus polyphemus | reverse complement strand
GTCGCTAAAGTTTCGTCGGAACAAATTTACGGAAAATTAACTAACGAACGGAGGTGTAACAATATTTACTATACAAGACAACTACTGCCACCACCAGCCAAACTATCACCATATTATACTGCCATCTATGGATTGTCCAACTCACTCAACAGCATTGTAGAAAAACAGATAAAGGCAAAAATTTAATGAAACAAGAACTTTTCCATGATAACTTATCACAGCATGATTTATCTCCTGTGTTTATCAAAAACCCAGACCCTTCTCTTTACATCTGAAATAATGCACAGATCTCTCATACCCAAAAGTATGGACTTGGGGGTGTAAATAAAAACACCATGTCAGTGTTTACTACAAAACTGCACCTGAGTGCTCATAAAGCAAAGATTTTAAAGTTTCTTCAATTTACAGAAAATTATCTATTTCAAGTAATCACTTCAAACTATGCTAACTGTCAGTGTTATAGGGATTACGTCTAATAACATCAGTTGTAGTGTGATCAAGTGGTTATCATACAATGTCATGAAGACATCCTACTGTGAAACAGCACTTGATAGCTTATAATGTAAGGGTTATGGTCACAAGGTATTTTCAGTCATCCTCTTACGAATCATGTGAGTGTTATCATGCAGCTAATCCCAGCCATAACTTTTAGGAAGTTAATGTTGGCATCTCCTCATCTGTTTCCTCTCAGACAACTAGATGAGTATTGTCAGTATCTTCCTAATCATCAGCTGTGTTGGGATTGTACAACACAGTGCTTTCACTTTCTTCTGATCTGCTTATCCCCTCAACCTCTGAATATTGATACAAACAGTGCATAAATAATTAATGGGTGACATATATCTTTAGCTTATTGATATAGTCAATGTACTTTTGCATGCCACATCATCATTGCAGCTCATAGCTTCATGGTTTGAGCTGTCTGAAAATGAAATATATACCAGTTCAGCTAGAACCAAGTTGTTTCCTTGCAGTAGGCACATATCAAAGCTGTATGCAGTCTTCAACTCAAACTTTTACTCCTTTATTGTCATGTCATGGCATCCTTTCTGCTCCATGACAGTCTTCCCTAACTGCTAATAATCAAATTTATGACAATCAACTAATGCAAACTCTTCAGCCAGATATTCTTCTGAACACTGTAGCACATGAGTACTGAGTATTGATCCATACATCACATCTACCATGAACTGTATTTCTCCATCAAAGATCAGTGTGTTAGCAAACAACTGGCTATTGAAATTAGTTATGTGATTTCTTCAGATGCTCCAAATAATACTATCTACTATTTAGAAAACACATCAGTGATTGACTGTGCTAATGTATCAATAAGTGGATAAGCTTTGGCTCAGTTGGTAAAATAATTGATAATGACCAGCATGTACCAATTACCTTGTTCAGTCTCTAGGAGAGGACAAGCTATATCCAACTCATTTACATAGATTAAGCATATTTCCCGTTGCATTAATCTAAGCTTAAGTTACATCATCTGCTTGAAAATGGTGCACAGATTAAATTGAATGACATAAAGTTTACACAAGCTAGAAAGCTGTCTTAGACATGCTCTTGTCATCTAGCTTAACTTGCCAGTATCTAGATGGCAGGTATGTTGTGCTGAACCAGTGGAAACTTTCCACTGCATCCAAGCAATCAACTCTCTATGGCAGTAGAAACACATCAGTGTGGGCCAATGCTTTCACCCGCCTAAAATTCACAAATAACCTTAGCATACCTTATTTTCTTTTGACAATTATGATGGAGGTAACCAAGTACTCTCTGAAAGTTGCATTGCTCTTCCCACTTGATTGCAGAACTCACAGAACTCACATTGCAGTTATCTGATACACTGCATTGCATTTCACCTGTTTCTGTGTGGTGGCATGTTATTGTTGTTTGAGCCAAATGACAATCTGATCCCACAAAACATCAGAATATTTAAACAGCAACTCATGATTTCCTGTCACTATGACTATGTTGAGCCTAAGTTCCCTATACATTCCACCAACAGTGATCTCAGACAACAGTCAAGCGTGTTTTAAGATGTCCTAACAGTTGTGCATTTGCTTTTAGACATGATGTTATCAAAGCAACCCCAGCTGTACAGCTAATTCCAGCTCCTTCTACTTCATTTACCCTTCCAATGACTATTCTAGCCAGAAGCTGAATAATCAAATCTCCATAAATTACAGAACAGCATCAGGACTATACTAGCACTTAGACAGATAACTAATCAAGCCAGTGTAGTCCACTTTCTGAGAAGAAAGCAGAGTGTTTCATGCATTGGTTCTATTACTACAGCAAATGACAATAATATACTGTATTATGCCCTTAAGTCACAAAATGTAATCTGTGCATGTAATGTATTTTATGCCTAAGTAAATCTTATTGACAATTTCTTCCTTGGGTTTATATCTATAAAGATAGTGCCTGAACCAAAACAAAATTTGTGATCTGCCTTTTCGCTCACATTTATTCTGTCACCAATAGCTCAGACAAAGTTTGTATCAACTGACCAAAGGTAGTTTGCAAGGTCGACTAGTGCTCTAGCAGCTCTTATATCAACCAGGAAGTATACCTCGCATTCATGTACAGAATAAACACAGGCAATCACCATCCAATAAAAATCCCTCTGAGGAGAATAGCTCCAGCAAAGCGACAAGAGATAGAG